>NC_091463.1:11379509-11564509 GCF_027789765.1 Dendropsophus ebraccatus
GAACACACTGTAAAGAATGGGTTAATCAGTTAACTCTCCCTCCACACATAACTCCCCAGGTGGCTGTAAACCTGCTGGTACTAGTGCCGCTTGTAGCAGCTATCGGTGAAGGGGTTAATCAGAGGTCAGAGGGAAGCAGGGGTGATGCGGACCGGCACTGGAGGAGAGACGGAAGGCATCCGATCACCGGAAGAATTGATCAGGTAGCAGTTGGTTAAAATGAGAGGGCTCCCTACCCAGTACAGTATCAGGATGGGGACACAGGTTGGGTCATATTAAGAAATCTTGCTTTTTAACAATTTTTTAAAATTTTTAGCTTGTCTTGCAAAACACTCTCAAACCAAGAAACTTGTATTTCAAGATTTCACTGTCTCTCTAACTATATTTATTATAAAGTTAACATTCTGGTCCAGCTATTAGCAACCCATCTGATGCTGCCATATTATCCCTACTACATCTGTCTACAGTATACATAATATCTGGTCACCCAGATTGGGGTGCTGGCCGTCTTTTTGGGCCTTTTTTTCTCCCTCCAGAGGTTCCACCCCTGATACCTCATCACTGCTGCACAGAGAGAGTCCGCCCCATGTCAGTCATCACACTGAATGCTGGGGTTGGTGCTGGTTTTGGGCCTTGATGTTGGTTTGCCCTATCATATCCTTTTATCACCATTGAACCCAACCCCCCTCTCTACATGCATCATCTCTATGGTATATATGCCCTTGTTTTTTATGCTGGTTACCTTTTATATCTTAAAATGTACTATAAAAACCTACTTTAAATCCGATTATATATTGTAATTCTAAATCTCCCTCCCATCATGCCTCAAGATGACACGACACCCGCCTCCGCCATTTTTGTATAATCTTTATTTATCACACCGATATACACAAAGAAGGAAGGAACATAAACTGGGATTGGAGGTATAAACAGACCTTCCTGCTAACAGGTTTGTTGATTTTGATCATTTGTATCACAAGAGGCCAGGGCTCCATGGTTTTAGCCTATGTGTTTGTGTGCTCTATGTGTATGCTGTATGTGACCCTATACTTGGGGTAACTTTTATCAGTCACGCTCTGCATTGGAGACATGGGATGTCTGGATTAGATATAGAGCTGAGCAGTATACATATATATTCCCAATTTAGATGGGAGCGGAGTATGAATGTGCAGTCTCGGAGATGTTAATCCCACACTCTATCTGCATTTCACCCCACTCATTCCCTGCTTCAACCACATTCCTCTTTTTATGGCTGGCGTTCCTCCATTTCTCCCCCCCCCCCCCCCTTCCTTCCAATCATCTACTTACATTCTTTCCTCTCTTCATGTATATTCAGATTCACTTAATACTTTGGCTACATTTTCGTCTCCAGCAAGTAGTTGCTATGTGGTTCCTCATCCTCGCATATAGCTTTCAGCAGAATTTAACAGTGTTGGTCTGAATTATGACTAATCTCTCATCTGGCCTTAGTCTTACATCCCGCACACCTTTTATGAGGCTTACAGCACTCATTCCTAGTAGTTACAAAATTTGGGATAAAAATAAAAAAAATTATTTATTTTTTTTAAACATTTTTTTGTTAAACATATTAAAAAAATTTAAGATGTAATTTTTATAATAATGAAGATTTCAGACATATAAAATAGCAGAACATCCGCAGATTGGCAGGACCAGCTTCGGGACCCCCGCTGTGCTCCTAGATCTCTGGGGTGTACACGTCATGATCTGGAGGGACACCACTCCAGTCACTGATTGGCTGAGCGGCCAGTCAAGTCCTGACGTCGCAAGTTCCAAGGACGGTCCACCCGCTAACCACGGGCTAGGGGACAGGTAAGTTCCTACTCCTGATCAAATTCCCCCTTGCTGGCTTTTCAAGATGACCAGACTTCTCCTTTTAAAGCGAATGTACCAATTCGCTCACTGAATCTCCTTTTTACACTTGCTGTTGCGGAGATCCCAGTGGCACGGTCCATTTTTCAAAACACCCAGTTCCTGCGATTGCCGCTGGTTTCTTCATGTGCACTTTGGCCCACTCTGGAGACAGGCCCAGCACCCCCAGTGTAACACTATCATCTCCTTTCTGTGACATGCCTCAATTAGAATCAAATATGCAAAAAAAACACTGCAGAGACATCATCATGTGTCTTGACGTCAGTGAGCTAGCCAGACCTTCCTCCAGTCAAGGGAACCACCCAAGCAAGGTATCCATACACAGAAAGCTGTTTTGGGGTATTTGCGCCTCATCAGTTTGGAGTAGGATTCTAGCTAGTGGTAGCAATGCCTAGTAAGTGCATGCAAAAGGATGCTTGATGACCTCAGGGAGATCAAAACCGACGTCCTTTTGCATGCACTTACTAGCATTGCTCCCACTAGCCAGAATTCTACTCCAAACTGATGAGGAGCAAATACCCCGAAACAGCTGTGTGTAGATGGTTACCTTGCTTGGGTGGTTTCCTTGACTGAAGACATTCCTTGGCCTTGGTGGTTCCTTCCCGGAGGAAGGTCTGGCTAGCTCACTGACGTCGAGACACGCAATGATGTCTCTGCGGTGTTTTGGTTGATCTCCCTGAGGTCAACCAGCATCAATTAGAATCAAGTCTGGCCACCTCACCGAGGGGATATCATTACACTTGGGGTGCTGGGCCTGTTTTCAGTGCATTAAAGGGGTTATCCAGCGCTACAAAAATATGGCCACTTTCCCCCTACTGTTGTCTCCAGTGTGGGTAGGGTTTTGAAACTCCGTTCCATTGAAGTAAATGGAGCTTAATTGCAAACCGCACCTGAACTGGAGACAACAGTAGGGGGAAAAGTGGACATGTTTTTGTAGCGCTTGATAACCCCTTTAAGTGGGCTGAAGTGGGCCGATCCTAGGAACTGTATGATTTTTTTGAAAAATGGCCCGCGCCACCGGCATCTCCACGCTGGCGCCATGGTAGTGTACAGAAAAAAAGATTCAGTAAGCGATTAGTAAAGTTGACACTTCCCGTTCTGTACATATCACTTTCTAGAAGTGTCCTCCTTATGATCACAGATAGGAGTACAGTAAATAGTCATACCGGTGTATAGATAACAGAAGACCAGACCACTCACATTCAGAGCCCAGCCTCTGCGCAAATCACAGAGCATACCTAGAAAACTCTCCCATACAAATGAATAGGGTCCCCCCGTCTATTGTTTCAAGGCTTGCAGTAAAGCACATCTCTATTGCTTTTTAAGCATCCCTGATATTAGGAATATTCACCCGATCAGTGTGCAGGGACGTTTTGTTAATCCTGGGCATCACAGAGTGAGGCCTGTATGAGGGAGAGTGCCATTAACATTTTCAGGCTGATCTTGGTATTGCAGCCCATCACCTTCAAGTTTATGGGCTAAGCAGAATTTGTACCAACCTGAAATAATCTATAATCCTTTCAATGTAATCTATATTTGTTTTTTTCCCCCAATGTAGCAGCAGATCTCACCCCATTGTATTGTATTATGTTGTATTGTACTGCATTCCCTATTCCTCCCTGCGCTGCATTATCTACTCTGCAATCCCTGAATGACCCTGGAGATGTCAGCCCACTGGAAATTTGTTATGTCCTGTCTTCTACGTATCAAAGAGAAAGGGGTTTTATTCTGTGTGAATACAAGGGAACAGAATGTAAACAGGACGGCCGTGACTGCCTGCCTGATGTATACTGAATGGTTGCTTGGCTACAGCATTAGGGATCATGGTGCCTCGGCCCGACTATACAAAATCATGCCTGGTTTTATTGTGTTCCTTCACCGCAACCCTATAGAGTGGATAGATCTGTTTATTTGCTCTGAAATTTATATTTGGCAAGCTGTGTAAAGAGGGGGGGCTTAAAGGGATACTCCACCTAACTTGATTTGAGGATTTATAATGCAATCTGTGATCAGGAGGTTGTTAGTAGTTAAACTATTTCAATTTCCATAATTTCCATAGATAGACAGAATATATATATATATATATATATATATATATATATATATATATATAAATTTTCAGTATCAACTAAAGCTTGTGTTCCCTTTGAAGATGATGGGCTTTGCATGGTAGGCTGCCAAAATCCCCAGAAATACCGACCCAATTGATGCTATGCAGTAGCAATGGTGGCAGCACCCAGGGGCATAGCTAGGATTTATGGGGCTTCATAGCAAGAAACTGTATGGGGCCCCATGGTACCTGTAAGGGCCACTAACCCTCCCGCCGATGCACATACTCACATGACCCGGCAGCCGGGACAGTCCCGCGGCACCCCCTTCTCTCAGACCCCCTGAAGTCACTAGCGTGCCAGTCGGTGAATGGAACGATAAGGGACTGTGCTGGCCGCCGGGTCATGTGAGTATGAGCACCGCATGAGGGGGTGTTCTTGTGGCTAGAGGTGCAATGCTGCCTCCGGCCACAAGAGAACCCTGCCAGTGGGTGCTGTGAGCCATAGCCACCATGATGGCCGACCATGTTTCGCCAGGGTTTTCTACATGGGCCCCATAGCAGTCGCGTGGTCTGTCTCCATGGTAACTATGCCACTGGCAGCACCCTCTGAATGGCTACCACTGTACAGTGCTTAAACAGTTGTGCCACATTGCTACCACAGCGTATAGTAGTATAAGCCAAATAGCAGTGCCAACACAGCGTTCGTGTCCATACAGAATTACATATACAGTTGGTGCCTACTACTCCATAATTGCCTATTAGTTCCCACCATGTAGTCACTTGGCCATAAAAACGCTCCTATAACACCACAGGAACTTGCATTCAGCAGCTACTTAATCTTTATGCGTGCCCAAATTGTACACGTCCTTCCTTTATGGGATGTTCTATAGGGATAAAGACTCGCTGAATGATTTGTATAGATGACGTTGCACTGCGATGGAAATAGCTTACGTCAACCTGGCATTTTCATAGCCTGCAGGATTCAGACAAAACATAATGATAAATGTGAGGTTCCTGGAGGAGCTACAGTACAAGTCCCGACACCGCCAATAAAATTTATTTAAGGTTGGCCTAAGGAGACGTAGCTGGGGGGCTCCTGTCTAGATGGATGCCGCGGTCTAATTACTATAGATCTGTATACAATTAAGTGGACGTGTAACCTTCACACATGTGGGCACATATGGACGTTCACTAAGGGGCCAATTAAATGTAATTGATCATTCAGACCTCCGGGAAGTCATTACTGTATGCAGGCAATGGAAGTGTAAGAAATGTGTATAGACACTGATCGGCCATACCGTTATATCCACCGCCATCATACTGTGTCCATTCCCTTATCCCTTTTTGCCACCATTACAGCTCTAACCTATCAAGGCCTGGGCTCCTACAAGTATCTGTGGTGTTATCCTGTAAGTTGTGAGGCGAGGCCTCCATGGATTGGACTTCTCAGATGATCATGCGTTTCCAAGTTGTTTTTGGTATATGGGTAAAGCAATATACAAAGTGAGTCAAAAGTCTCAGGACGCCCTTTTATTTCAGAAATAAAAGGAAAAATTAGACATCTGAATACCCCAGCAAGTAATATCGTGTTTGTCTGGAAAAGAATAAAAAAATAAACTGACCTGAAAATAAGACCTAGCTGCTTTTTGCAGGCTTTTTGGAGTAGGCTGGAAATGTAAGCCCTAGTTCAAGTCCGCTGACCAGATCCCTGACTCTGGGTGGCGGAGCATCAGCCAATCAGGGCCAAGTATATTCCACCGGACGATTATCGTTCGCATAATCGTTAACGATTAACAATCTCAAACGACCGCTATTGCGAAAGACCTGAAAACGTTCCCTCGTTTCCATGGAATGATAATCGTTACTTATGATCATATTTACGATAGTTTTTTCTTCGCTATTGCGTTCGTATCTACTGCGAACGACCGGACGTCTTATTCAATGTGAACGATTTGCGAACGAGCAACGATAAAAATAGGTCCAGGTCTTATAAAGCGATCAACGATTTCTTGTTCGGTCGTTAATCGTTCACTGCATTGCAAACGAACGATTATCATTTAGATTCGAACGATTTAATGATAATCGTCCCGTGGAATAGGGCCCTAAGATGCAAAGTAGGTGACACTGAATATGAAGGGACGGAGGGTACATGGGCAACTATAGAGGAGGAGGTAAACAGTATGAGGACTACCCACAGAGGGGGAAGGAAGGTATACAGTATGGGGACTACCTGCAGAGGGGGGATGTATACAGTATGGGGACTACCTGCAGAGGGGGGATGTATACAGTATGGGGACTACTTGCAGAGGGGGAAAGGAAGTATACAGTATGGGGGCTACCTGCAGAGGGGGGAGGGATGTATACAGTATGGGGACTACCTGCAGAGGGGGGATGTATACAGTATGGGGACTACCTGCAGAGGGGGAAAGGAAGTATACAGTATGGGGGCTACCTGCAGAGGGGGGAGGGATGTATACAGTATGGGGACTACCTGCAGAGGGGGGAGGGATGTATACAGTATGGGGACTACCTGCAGAGGGAGGTATACAGTATGGGGACTACCTGCAGAGAGGGGAGGGAGGTATGCAGTATGAGGACTACCTGCAGAGGGAGGTATACAGTATGGGGGCTACCTGCAGAGGGGGGATGTATACAGTATTGGAACTACCTGCAGAGAGGGGAGGGAGGTATGCAGTATGAGGACTACCTGCAGAGGGAGGTATACAGTATGGGGACTACCTGCAGAGGGAGGTATACAGTATGGGGGCTACCTGCAGAGGGGGGATGTATACAGTATGGGGACTACCTGCAGAGGGGGAAGGGAGGTATACAGTATGGGGACTACCTGCAGAAGGAGATATACAGTATGGGGGCTACCTGCAGAGGGGGGAGGTATGTATACAGTATGGGGACTACCTGCAGAGTGGGTAGCATATGGAAGAGGAACAGCATTGTCTCAGAAGTCGTTCAGGTTTTCAATATGTCTTTTTAGTTTAAAAGTAAACAACATAAAAAGTTCTCATGTTGAGTTCATAAGAAATGGATCCAGTGCTTTCAGCTCTGTGTTCAGCACCATGGACAACACATCAAACTGTGAGCTTTGCATCACCATAAAGGTTACCGGTGGTTGATAACTTTTGAACCACAAGAAAGATTGCAAATCTGATTATGGTAATCTGCTAATAATTCTGGTCTTGCCGTTAGAAAAACTGTCCCTTGATCCAGTATGGCGGCTTTTAAGTTGGCGGCCATGTTCTGGACATAGCTTAAAAGATAGGCCCTTCACCCATTACTTGCTGGGGTAGTCAGATATGCCACGTTCCCCTTTGTTTCTGAAATAAAGGGTGTCTTGAGACTTTTGACACCCTGTATTATCTAGAATTGTGACTGTATTCTCAAATGCTTATGTGAGTTTTGAGACTCATATTAATTTCTGCCGTCATGCTGCGGGGTCAGCAGTCCTCGTACTGGCCAGTCAACAGTTCTGCTAATTGACCTTCCACAATAGGAGTCTCCCCCTTGGAATGAGAAGAAACGTTGCCTATTATGAAGGAATGAAGAGGAGTTAGTGATCCGAGGACTGGGAAGGCCCGACGAGTTTCACAGTGCTGTACAAGACATGCTCGGATCTGTAGCTCCTCAGCACCTGGTTCGCTGTGGGCTGCTTAATCCCGAGTACAGGGAGACGACCGGCTTTAAAGTGGTCTGCATAAGCCTAAAAAGAGTACATGGCAAGCCAGACTATACAAGGGTTTATCTCTGAAGTGCGGCTCTTAGGGATATGTGATAGCTGACAGGCGGCAATTTGTAGTTTGCAAAATCAGCACAAACACGAGATTTTCTCAAGTGGCTCCGACAAGAGTGAAGACATAACAAAAGAAAAAACACTACAATGTTTGAGGATTTTCCAAGGGCTGTGATGTTGAATGGGAGCCAGAGAGATCTAGCAGGGGGATTCGTTTTCAATGGATTCTCTTAACACGTGGATTGCTCCAGATTTTAGTACAGAACTTCTTCGTCAGGGGTCGGTATGTGAAAGACGAAATAGTCTAATATGATGACCAGAATAGAGTTGCATAATAATTCCATTAAAGGAAACTTATTACTTTCATGCTGCCTGAATTATGAATTATTGGGGTGCTCCCTATCACGTTCTCCCCACAGTGTCAGCCTTGATTGATAGATCTCTCCCTATATCCAGTCAAGGCGAGAATAAGCTGCATGCATGAAAGTGATGACAGGTCCTCTTTAAAGGGGAACTGCTGTGGGTTTTTTTTTTTTTTAAATAAACTTGTTGAAAGTTATATATTTTTTTATTTACTTCTGTTTAAAAAATCTCCAGTATTCCAGTAGTTATTAACTACTGTATGTCCTGCAGAAAGTGGTGTATTTTTTCCAGTCTGACACTGTGCTCTCTGCTGCCACCTCTGTCCATGTCAGGAACTGTCCAGAGCAGTAGCAAATCCCCATGGAAAACCTATAATGCTCCAGACAGTTCCTGACATGGACAGATGTGTCAGACTGGAAAGAATCCACTACTTACTGAAGGGCATACAGCAGCTGATAAGTACTGGAAGACTTGAGATTTTTAAATAGAAGTTTATTACAAATCTATAAAATCCTATAGAACTTCCTGATTTGAATTTTTTTTTTTTTTTTGCTGTAGTACCCCTTTAAGGCTGGGTTAGCACACAGTATTGTAGCAGATACCAGAAGTACTGACACAGAATAACTATAATGGAAAGATTTGCCCCTTTTTTTATGTGTGTTAGACCCACTCCTGGTTTTGTGAACCCTGTCATAAACTATAACACTATACTGTATAATATATAACACCGGAAGCCTCATAGAAGTGTAGATTCATAGCTTTTGCCATGGCAGTCAGTGTAGTAATATCCACTTACTTAAAGGGGTTATCCAGCGCTACAAAAACATGGCCACTTTTCCCCCTCTCTTGTCTCCAGTTCAGGTGTGGTTTGCAATTAAGCTCCATTTACTTTAATGGAACTGACTTCCAAACCCCACCCAATCTGGAGACAAGAGAGAGGGAAAAGTGACCATGTTTTTATAGCGCTGGATAACCCCTTTAAGGGGTACTCCAACAAAATTAAAAAAAATCTTTCAAATCAACTGGTGCCAGAAAGTGGCAGAGACTTTAAATTTACTTCTCTTAACAAATCTCCCCCAGTACTATATAGCCTCCCTGTGCGCTCCCCCCAGTACTGTATAGCCCCCCTGTGCGCTCCCCAGGTAGTATATAGCCCCCTCTGTGCGCTCCCCCAATAGTATATAGCCCCTCTGTGCGCTCCCCCAGTAGTATAAAGCTCCTCTGTGCGCTCCCCTAGTAGTATATAGCCCCTCTGTGTGCTCCCTTAGTAATATATAGGCCCCCTGTGCGCTCCCCCAGTAGTATATAGCCCCGCTGTGCGCTCCCCCAGGAGTATATAGCCCCCCTGTGCGCTCCCCCAGTATCCCAGTAGTATATAGAGATGCTTAGAACTACAAGAATATTCATATACTGAATTATATTCCAGAGCTGTATTCAAAACTCTGCATTATTGAGAGTGAAATCTTTCAACATTCCCTGCTTGTTCAGGTTATTCGCATTATGGGATTACACCAGGCATTATAGTCATCTGATCTGGGAAAATGAAGTGGTCCCCCTAGGCATAGGAAATCTGCCAAGTTGATAGGGGAGTTTCTGTCAACAGCTTCCAAATGCAGATCTGGAGTATAATACAGGGTGTAACTCAGGATCAGTAATGTAATGTATGTGCACAGCAGAATAGTGAGTGCAGCTCTGGAGTATAATACAGGATGTAACTCAGGATCAGTACGGGATAAGTAATGTAATGTATGTACACAGTGACCACACCAGAAGTATTGTGAGTGCAGCTCTGGAGTATAAATACACTGCATTAATTTAATCATTTAATCACACGGCCGGGTTACTTCGTTCGTGAGGCCTATCAGCTTCATGACAGTCACCCGCACATTCCTGCCTACCGCCTACCGATAATGGGTCAATGTAAAGGGACCCTTAGATTTGCCCTATTGCCCCAGTGTGGTGTTTTGAGACTGAGAGCCTTCCTCAGGAGTATTCTGCCCAATCTTCTAGATAAATTCCTTTGCAGAAATTCCCATCTTGTCATGAATATTCATACACAGCAGCTGAGATCCCAGCCCAGTGAGAACAGAAAAACACCAGCTACATCTCATGCATCAATCTGTAGACAGAACCACCTCATTTACTTTGCCAGACGCAGTAGCCGGATTGTGTGCCATTGCTCTTATGGGCTGATGGTGCATTGACATATATTGGCTAACCCTGCTGATCTCTTTTCTAGACACCTCTACTGCTAACCCCAAGCTCCCTTCCCCCGTCTATCCACTTCTGGAGCACACTTAGCCCCATCGCTCCTCGAAGTCCTGCAAAGTTGTCCTTCCAGGTAAGGTTTGCTATGGTACATGTGTCATTGATACGTATATATTGAACTAGGTAGGTTGTATACATGGAGATGTAGATCTGGGGGTATTTAGTATGGCTGGAGCTCTGACCTGTGCTAGACCAAAGGCCAGAAGGTTTAATCCAAAGCTGTAAGTGCTGAAATAGTGACCTGGTGACCCGCTACATACCCTAATGATTTGGGGATGGTAAGCCCACCTGATCAGTGGAGATCACTAGGGTTTGGCTTCATTACATAGGACATTTTGCTCCTCAACCCTCTGCGACTTCCAGCCTCTAATTTTTTGGAGACCACCAGAGAGAGGCCCATTGGCCACTGAGGATTTCAGGGCCTATAGGTTTTGAAGGATAGGAAACATCATGGGATTTCCATTTCTCCCGAATAGGTAGATTTGGGTCAAAGGGCAAGAAGACGTCTGTCTATGGCCCATTTCCTATGAAACCCTTACATCACCCCAATCTTTCTTTTAATTCCAGTTCCCAACAAATGGAAGCAACCAGATCCATGTTCCAACCCTCAGTGTTGATGGACTGTCCACCCCAGTTGTCCTCTCGCCTGGACCTCAGAAGCCATAAGCAACCCACAGAGCTGTGATCTCCGATTTCTTCATAAGGACACAAATCTTGTTTGTTCATAGGATCATCCCAGTCGACAGATGTGTATTTTTTGTGTTGTGATATCTCAATGGACACAGCCAGCATCTTGTTTAAGGTCGTTCCTTGGTTGTAAACAAGAAGACCCACCAGGAACATCCAGATGACACAAAGTCCTGTGTGAAGCCCACCTCGCAGAAGACATTGGTCCATGCGTAGTGGATGGTTACTAAGTAATGTTCTGTTTCCTAAAGGAACATTAATCGCCACACTTTCTTTATGAAGACAAGCCTCCTCATAATCCTCAAAAGGGTGCCATCACCAAGACCAGGGTGGGCATCTATGGTGGAGAGCTTTATAGAGACTCACATGCTCAGTCTAACCTGAGATCTGGAAGAGAAGACTCTAAAGGTCCTTCTACGGTGAGAATGGCTCCTTGGTTCTTAATGGGAAATGAATAATGTTACAAACCACTGTGGCCACCAAAATATCCTCTAACCCCTTATTGTAAAAACACATGTCACTAGAGGGGGCCTTGTCAGCTGGTGCCCTTTTCACAGCTATCGGCCATCTCCTTGGAGTCTCTGAATCAGCTACAATTCCGAATGTATGGTCTTCACACTTTACATGTGAATAACTTTTTGGGAAAAAAAATTGATTTAGTTATTTTCATACTAGGGAGAAGAACCTAATCCTATACGGGCATGGGGGCAGTCATCATTACGTAGACCAATTTTCTAAAAGAGGTAAGATGGAGAATTTTAATCGTCTCAAGAACAGGAGGTCCTGCTGCATTAAAGATGGCTGCCAACCCAGGCACAGAAGACTTCTAGATATTTGAGGAAATCTGGTTTCCAGGTAGATAAGATAAGAAGATGTGTTCACTTTCTCCGAGATGCCTGGGAACTCTTTTCGATAGCACTTAGCACAGATGGTCTGCTGGCACTTTCTTGTGCATTATTGCTAAGAAGTGGCACAGATGCCGCAGATCTCTTTATTTTGGGAGTGCGAAAATCTTTCTTAAATTGTTACCGAGATTCTAGAACACCGTCTCTCACACCTTTACCACGTTGTCTCCTCACCTCCTTCTCGAGCAGCAGAAAGTTCAGCCACTGAAGACTAGACTATATTTAGACGTTGTGTTGCTAGCCTTTTTCTGCGGGTTACTTTTCTTGTTTCCTTCTTAATGTTTTGTTGATCCGGATCCTGTTTTTATGGTGTCCCTCCACCCTCTTTCAGGTGACGTGGATGAATGATGCATGTTCTCTATAAGAGTAGAACGGTGATGGGCAACCAACCCATCTGAAAACCAAAGGGGTCAAGAGTCTGAATTTTAATTTTTCTGCTTTAAGAGGGGGATCGGGGTTCTGATTGTCAGAGGTGCAATCACTAACGCGCCTCATTTTTTGCCCCCCCCCCCCCCCATCAATGGCTGATTGAGGTATGGGGTTAGTCATCACTGTTCTAAAACACTGTTTTTAGATATTCTTTAATTCTTGACGCAAATGAAATTGATTTCATTTTTTGTTGAGTGGAAAGCAGCTGCTTCACCCCCCAGTCCTCATGGACGCCATCAGCACCTCCTAGATCCCACTTAACCCCCATGCTAGGACATTATATGATCCCTATGTCATGTTACTCCGATGAGACAACATCTTCTTGTCTCAAGGATCATAGGTTCAATAGATTTGTAGTCATCATCCACCCTTCCGGTTCCACCATATTTGCTGTACATAATTTTCTAGATGTTCTAATTCTGCAATAACCTCTCTAGATCTAACATCCTCCATCTTTCTCTGTAGAGTCTATCATAGGGTTCTCTTACCCATCGAATATCCCTCTAGAGTCTCTTAGTTATTATCCATATTTCTAAATCAGTGTTCATTTGCCACTTTAGAATATCATCCACATCTCTAGGTAGTGGCAAATTTCATATTTTTAGATCCATCAACCCTATTTATAATTAATGTTTCTGGATCCATGGAGTTAGTCACCATCCATATCTCGAGATCTTCCATACTATCTCTATATTCTCAGTTATCATCCACATTTCTAGGTTCATCATCTATATCTCTAGATCTGTAATTCATATCCCTATCAGGGATCATACATATCTTTGGTTTATATCCAATAAATTATCATCTGTATCTCTAGATTGTTTACTATATCATCCATATCTCTAGATACAACCTCCATATTCCTATATTCAGTCATCATACATATCTCTAGATCTTCTAATTCATTATTTACATCTCTAGATTCTTTCATTCATCATCTAAATCTCTAGATTCTTGGTCATTATTTACATTTATAGACCCATAATCCGCATCTCTAGATCGATCATTCGCATCTCTAGACCCATCATCCCTATCTCTAGCTTGTCTTCCCCATATCCATTACCTCTTATGAACCCCCCATGGTGGATTGCTGCTTTCTAAACTTTCACTGTATATAATCTGATGTCGGATTTGTGTCCCCCCTTCTCGATAACCAGTCATGGAACAGTCTGTATCTCACATTCCCTCCTTGGTGGTCAGGTTCCACCTATTCCAAAGAGCTCCTCAGGAATGTTCCACAGATGCCAGACAGAGGGGGAGCCCAGTGACACCTCCTAAGCATAAACATTTCAGGGTAACACATTTTTTTTTTATTTCCAGGGGTGTGTGGTCTCTGCGGCTCTCCCTCATCTTTCCTAAGGCCTTTCTCTACTTACCACAGGGGCGTCTTGTCCTTGAAAGGGCTTCTGGGAAAAAGAAACACAATTTTCCTACGCAGTCTGACCGTACATGCAGAGTTCACACGGGTCGCGGGCCGCGTCCTCCGGCGCTTTCTCCGGCTCAGTACCTGATGTATAACTTTGCCTTTGCTGCTGCAAATTCCAAGCACAACACCGTCGGTGTGCTTTTTGTGCATAACTTTTTTAGTGTCTGCGCAGAGGTCATGTATATACTTTCCTTATAGAAATGTGCAAAACGCTTGGGGTGGGGTCTTGTTCTTTCTGGATATGCTAATGTATGGGAATCCTATAGGCTGTGTACACACGTTGCGTTTTTACCGAAATTGCAGCATCTTAATCCTAAAGGAGAGGTAATTTTTTTAAATCTGGCAAGGGCAGGAGGGAATTTGCTCAGGAGTAGGAACCTATCTCTCCCCGCACCAGCCTCAGGACCCTCACCGGGATCTCCGTCATTGACACATTACTACCCGGCTGATGGACCGGCTGCTTCAGTCACTGATTGGCTGAGCGGCCAGTCCATCAGCGGGGATAGGCGTTTTCCCCCAAGTCACAATGTTATCACAACTCGGGGGAAAATGCCATCTGACGAGGGTCCCAAGGCTGGTCCTGCCGCTCACATTGGGCACAGGGGAGAGGTAAGTTCATACTCCTGATCAAATTCCCCCCTGCCGGCTGCCAGATTTAAAAAATGTCCAGACTTCGCCTTTAAAGATGTAACGTATGAACACATTGAATCGGTGGGCGGGGTTTTGATTTTCGACCACTCTCTCCTTTAATATTATCGGACAGTATTTTCCCTCCTCTTAAAGGGGTTCTTCGGGATTAGAAAGAAAGCGTCGGCTGTTGTTTTCCGGCAGCAGCGCCTCTTGATCATAGGCTGCGTCTGGTACTGCAGCTCACTTGAGTTAGGATGCCGGACTCCGCCCATGAATAAAAATGGTACTGATTCTGGGAAGAAGCTCCTACGGTAATGCCATGGGACACATTTTGTTGTGTGCCAAAAATTATGTAAGATCAGAAATGTGTGCACCCAGCTTAAAGGGTTTATTCAAGATACTTTTTTGCATACACAGCGCCACCCCAGTCTTCAGGTTGTGTATGGTATTACAATTCAGCTTTATTCACTTCAATGGAACTGAGCTGCCAAACCCCCACACCCAAACAAGAGAGGAAAGAGGCCATGTTTTTCTAAGCCTGGATCACCCCTTTAACGGGACATGTTCTATCTTGGTCTGCTAGCAGCTGAAGGGTTAATTTTTACGGTTAGGTTTTGTGTGGAGAGAGGAGTGTTTTTATAAGGCTTTATGGCAACGAGGAAGGTGGTCAAATAGGACTGTAAAGCAGGGATGGGGAACCTTCGGCTGTCCAGGCATGATGGGAATTGCAGTTTTGCAACAGCTGGAGGGCCGAAGGTTCCCCATCCCGGCTGTAAAAGGTTAAATTATCGGGTAATTGGGGGTGGGGGGCATTCTGCATCTGGCGTCCAGCTGTAAAGGACAGGTGGGTGGAGCTCTGGTGTCAGCCAATCAGCATTGCTTAGAATGCTCCCAGTGATGCCGATTGGCTGAAAGGAGCATGTGCCTTATGTCCTGTTGAGCTGGATGCCGGGCACATCTGGTTCTTCTAGAAGCGGTATTATTGGGGTGGGTGGGGCTTCGAACGCAAAAAATCTGATCTGTAAAGGGTTAAATTATAGAGTGCTTAATGCCCCCATAACCTGAGTTTTGGGGGGTGGTGAATGGGATCTGTCTGGCATCCAGCTTGGAAGTTGGGAGGAGCACTGTGGCTCAGGATCGGGCAGCCAGTGAATCTGATTGGCTGAAAGATGCACATGCCCACTATTCCTGCCTGCCATTTGTCCCGTCTAGCTGGATGCCATCCGGTTCTGGAGGTGGGGACGTTCTTAGCACCCAGTAGTTTAACCCTTTATCGGTCTCAGCGGTATATGCACAAGTGGAAAGATAAAACGGGTCACGGGGAGAAGGGGGGGGGGGGGGCTACAGAAAGGCCATGTTACAATGTGGCCCCTCCCATTTGTAATGCCTCATTGTTACAAATATACAATCTACCTGGTGCTGTGGGACGTGTGACAAATGTAAGGGTGCAGGGGTCCTGGTGGCACGGGGGTCAGGCACCAGTACTATAAATGGCATGTGGTAATTCTGGGCCCCTGGTCCACCTTTTGCATTGGGGCCCAAGTCCTGCCATTGCTGCTAACTCCAGCATCCAGCTAGCTCTATGCAGACACCATATATATTTCAAAGCACCGTTACATGATATATTATATTTATGATATGATCCAATTATCGCGGATTCTCTTAAAGGCACGCTAATCTCAGAGGTGTATTTTATCATTAAACAAGGGGACAGAGGATTGTTGGGAGAGGTAAGGGTTAAGGGAAGTGAATTCTGCAGGCAGACTTCTTAGACGCGAGGCTATTTTTATACAGTCATTCCTTAGGCTAATACATATTCTTATCGGTTTATAGTCCGCCTTCCCTTTAAGACTGCCCGAACCCTCTGTTAAGGGTAGGGGGCGCTACTATAATAACTTACCAAAACGTGAGCGGATGAGTGTGCGTGTCTGGTCTGTGAGCGGATGAGTGTGTCTTTTTGTTAACGTGTCACTTTTTTTGCATGAACTCTGCTGAGGTCATGTCCATATATTTCAATGCTTAATGGCGCCAATGACGTGGCAGCCATCGGGCGCTGTTAGTCCCATAGTTTCCTACGTCATAGCTATGGTGCTTTGTGCCAGTTGCTGCTTTACCAATGTGAAGGACTGCTCTCGGTATATGTTCTTGGGGATCTCTACAGGGTTGACTGAACACATTTTCCAAGGCAAGATGGCGGATGTTGAGCAACTAGCGATAAGCTTCTGCGGCAACTATGTGTTTATAATGGAAGCTTGGTTCCCTCTTTGGCATGGGTAGTGTAAACCTTTCTCTTTATGGGCACTATGTTGGCAAACAATGCAAAGGTGGACAGATGGTGGGGTGTATTGGCATGGACCAGTAGGTGTGCCATTTTACTGTTGACTTTGAGGACTTTTTGGAGCTCTTGCCCATAACACCCAACCAGGTTATTGCATTCCCTTACTTGTTCTCTGTAGTGTTGCGCGGACTATTCGGCAATGTTCTCCAAAATCGAGCGCTCAGCATTTGACTCCCAGCATCTGGAGAAGTTGGATGCGGCCCTAGGGCTGTCAGGACAACATGGATATCATGTTTTTTTGCAGGAATCCCTAGGGCGGCATCCAACATCTTCAGACGCTGGGAGTCAGATGCGGAGTGTTTAAGTTCGGAGAATTTTGCCAAACTCAAACAGTTTCGTCAAGTCCGCTCAACACTAGTCTGCTGGTTATTACAGAAACTCTTGTGATGACACAAGTGAGGATTATACACGGGGTCTACACATTCCCAGGTGTCCACCGTACAGCGCTCATCATGCTATATAGTTCAAAATGTACATAGATATGCTGAGTTTGTTTTTTTATAGAACTTTGTTTCTAACCAAATGCCTATTCAGGAAAGCTGGATGCCATATTGCGGCCTCATGTACGCTCATTCTTGTGTTTTCGTTCTGCTTCACGTTCTGGCTCACAATAATGGCCAGTTGGTCAAAGCCATATTGGCATCCAGATTCCATGAGGGTGTTATGTTACTGGGTTTAAGGTTCATAGGTGAAGAACCCCTTAAAGCTCCTCCGTTACATATATAGTATTAGTAGCTTCTATTTTGTGCAATCCTTAACCCCCCCCAGCTACTGCGAATCACTATAGTTATCCTTTCCCCAACCCAGTTGACCTAGGGTCAACTAGTGATTCTGTGTATCAGAGCCGAAACTAAGCCCCCTGTAACATAGGAAGATGGAGCCAATCCTTTGTTTGAGTCTAGAACCCACCAGCAAACCTTCTATATGGGTTGACTATTTAACCCCAGTTAGGGAAGGGTATAAGAGAAAAAATGAGGTTGATCATGTTACATGTTTAAGAAGATATTTGGATAGGTAATGGCTATGGATGTAATATGAATTAATGAGATATTGGTTGTGGCCCGTTAGGTGTTGGGTCCATACAATGTTGGAGACCCTAAAGGCCCAAACCATGCTGGGGCTGGTGACATGTAAAGTTAATTATAATAACCCTCTGGATTGTTCTTTTGCCGTGTTTGCTAACACAACAGTGCCCATGGAGAGGAAGGGGTAGGTGCCCACTTAACACTAGAGATCCAAAAGGTTCAACCTATGCCAGAACGATAGTCAGCACATCTAGAAGCTGATGTGAAATATAATGGCCCATGGCAATGGGGTTCATGCCCCACACCATACAGGGCATCAGGAGCCTAGTGCTTGTTTGCTTGTGGGATAGCTGCGGATAACCCTCTGGCTGGTACTCCCACTATGTTTGGTTGTGGAGAGGATGGGGCCTCATTAAGCTCCTCATCTTCCATTGTTGAGCTTGGGCCAACCACTCCATGAACGCCATAGCAGCTGCCTCTGTGGGTCAATCGTTGCCGTAACCAAACTTTTTCAGTTGTTTCTATTAAAGCCTGGACCCTAAAATCCCAAAGTAGTTAAGTTGGCTCCCAGATTGGTGTAAATGGCCCCATAGTATGTTGTCTAGATAGTTGGAACCCGAGGAGGGCGGCCCCTGACCCACAAGTGCACCAGGCCAGGTCTGTTTATGAGCTGTTCTCCATAGGTTTCTTTTTGACCTCATTGTACAAACTCTTGAGATGATCAGATTTATTACATATATGGAGGTTCGATGGCGATACCTTCAAGGTGTAGAAATGCTGCTCTCCCGACGTTGTGCTCTGTTACATTATACTTATTATGATGCTGTATCTGCGGGTCAATTTATTGAAGCTCAGCCCCGCTGAGATGACCCACAACAGATTTTTTATTTTTTTTATTTTTCATGAATTTAGCTGCTGTGAAATTTTTAGGGTTCGGGATTTGGGGGGGGGGGGGGGGGGGGGGGGGGTCATGAATGTGCTTTGTCTGCAGGTCAACAGTTTCCTCCCAGCTGTCCGGTGGCCATTTTCGTACTCTTCGTGTGCCAAAAAGTATAGAGTCTATCTATAGGCGGTTTATCCCGTAGCTCTAGGTCGGTTAGAAATTTCATGCAAGATTTTTAGTATTTTTCTGATTTTGTTCAGGTGACAAATTCAAGTCTTATGCAATCTTTTTGTGAAGTGATTTCTGGATGTGCTGTGTGGAGTCAGCCGCTATAAAGGGAACTTATTACTGAACGCGCTGAAGTCGCCGGCCTTTCTTCTGCTGACTTTAGTGATCATATTTGTTAGAAAATATATTTATGAGTTAAACAGGAAAAATATTGATTACAATGACTTTGGTTTTGCTGAAATTGTATTCTGATACAGATATATTTTATTTATTAACAGTTCATGGAACTGATGGGAAAAAGCAACAATATTTATTAAACTGGAGAGATGGAAAACTGTGGATATGGACATAGACATTACAGATACACATATAGCCCGTCCCCTCCAGTCACTATACACGCAGCCCGTCCCCTCCAGTCATTATACACACAGCCCGTCCCCTCCGGTCACTATACACCCAGCCCGTCCCCTCCAGTCACTATACACACAGCCCGTCCCCTCCAGTCACTATACACACAGCCCGTCCCCTCCAGTCACTATACACACAGCCCGTCCCCTCCGGTCACTATACACACAGCCCGTCCCCTCCAGTCACTATACACACAGCCCGTCCCCTCAGGTCACTATACACACAGCCCGTCCCCCCGGTCACTATACACACAGCCCGTCCCCTCCAGTCACTATACACACAGCCCGTCCCCCCGGTCACTATACACACAGCCCGTCCCCCCGGTCACTATACACACAGCCCGTCCCCTCCGGTCACTATACACACAGCCCGTCCCCTCCGGTCACTATACACACAGCCCGTCCCCTCCGGTCACTATACACACAGCCCATCCCCTCCGGTCACTATACACACAGCCCGTCCCCTCCAGTCACTATACACACAGCCCGTCCCTTCCAGTCACTATATACAGCCTGAAGCTGTCACTCTGCACAGTTATGTGACAGCTGCGGCGGCTGTACTACTACACCCATCCTTTGTTGGTCAGATGTCCCTCTCCAGTCAGTATTTCTCTCTCCTATAGCGCCCTACGCGGTTCATGTTGATGAGGAGACGCTCTCGCCGAGTGTCTTTGCTGCTCTTACTCTGTCTCACTCTTCTGGTCTTGTTCATTTGACTCTTTTATGAAGGCCTTCGAGGACACTGTAAATCATTATATATTGTTATATCTGTAAATATATTTTTTAAAAATATCGGCTGTGTGTGGTATGTGATGTTTGTTGTCTGATCTGTCCCTCTAACCCGGATCATCGCCTCCTGATCTCTCGCAGAGACGTTGTGTACTCTCTGTGGTATGTGGCCTGTTGGAGCCTGTCAGATATAGAGGAGCCTGTAAAACATGATACCCAAATATGAAGAAGCCAACATCTGTGTCAGCTCGGGCCCCAACCAGGTGATCCTCCGGGGATCTGCTAGATGCCACTCTCATGGGCGACAAACATCGTATGAATAAGGCCGAAGCTATGGGCAGTGAGCGGCCTGCAGGAATGGCGGTGGTCACCAAGATTGTCCTTCAATGGCCCCAAGCAAATTCCAGAGGGTCTCACATAGTCCATCCAGTGCATTCTGCGGATACCTGAGAAGTACTATGGGTAGGTGGAGTGTGCAGGTGCTGAAGAGGTGAAGAACTCTAATGAACACTTAGATAATAGACTCAGGAAGGTGGAGCGAAGGTGCATTATTGCTTACAGGGAATGTCCATCCACCCCTGGGTACAAATCATGTTCCAATTCATATCCTTATAGCGGTCACAGGGTGGTTAATCTGTTACAAATCCTCTGCATGAATAGAACAGATTATAAAATGTGGCCAACTCCAGCCACCACTAGAGGGAGCTCTGATGCTTACAGAGTACAGATTTATTATTAAAGGGGTTGTTCACAAAAAAAAAATCTTTCTAATCAACTGGTGCCAGAAAGTGAAAGAGATTTGTAATTTACTTTTTTTTTTAAATCTCGTGTTCCAGTACGTATCAGCTGCCATATGTCCTTCAGGAAGTGGTGTATTCTTTCCAGTTTGGAGAGGAGAGTTTTTTTTAATGAGGATTTGCTACTGCTCTGGACAGTCCCTGACATGGACAGAGGTGGCAGCAGAGAGCACTGTGTCAGACTGGAGAGAATACATAACTTCCTGCAGCACATACAGCAGCTGATAAGTACTGGAATGCTTGAGATTTTTTTATAGAAGTAAATTACAAATCTTTGGTACTTTCTGGCATCAGTTGATCTGAAAGAAAATTGTTTCTGGTGAACTACCCCTTTAAAGGTATTTTCTAATGATGCAAAGTTTGTAAAATCAGATGTGTAGTATACACATGTAAGTAAAGGAGTGTAAATGTGCTGTATGTAAGTAAAATAACATACATCGCTTTACAGCCCACCCACCCCCATGGGTCTGGTCACTTCCTGGTGTCATCTCTTATCTGGGGCTGTACTGTTGCCATGCCACACTCTCTTTCCCACAATCCTCCTTGCTTGCATGTGCAGTAGAGGCTGCTGATGGGACTGATCAGGAGCTTGTAGTTGAACTGAGCATGTGTGACCACCTTAGTGGATGCCCACAGGCAGGTCGTAACCAAGGGCAACTGGTTATCAAAACAAAGCCGGCACATGGGGGATTATAAATCTTTATCTCTTAAACAGAACATTTTCAGAAATGCTTGAGCTGTACTTCATTTCACATTATGCATTGGTAAAGACCGATTTGTCTTTGGGACAAGTCCTTTAAATTCAATTCAATTTTTATTCAAGCTTCCTGTTGAGGTAGAGGGGTCTCCTCTGAGCAGAATCCTCATCTTTAGGCCAGAGCGGAAAGAAGTTAGTTATAAAGAGAGTCCTGCACTCTGGAGGACCTGTCCTGTCCTGCAATAGATACGCAACCCATTGATTTCGATGGGTACTGTGTAATGCCTAAAGAAGCCCTTCCACAATTTTTTATTTTATTCATTGTTACGCAGCTAGACATCCAGTATATATAAATCACCTCATTTAGTTGTTTCTTATTATCTGAAAATTCCTGGATTCCTTTCTTTAGTTGGGTCATGTGATCTCAAGATGACCTCCTGGTAATTTCATGTGTTTCTGTGCTCTTAAAGGGGTCACCAGCAGAGCCTCCTGTATGATGACACTGCATGGACTGTTCCATACATCCTCCCCACAGCAGGGGGAGACACAAACCCCCATTGCAGTTACCCATGCTGATTATACACCTCCTGTCACACAGTTATAATGAATCTCATGACAGTTCAGTCTTCCTGACTGTACGCTTATAGTCACTTATTTACAGATATATAGACATAAGGATTTTTATACTGCAGGCACTGCAGAGTATCATTACGCTGCAGATTATTGCCCAGCAGGCACATATCGTACTGCCTATAGCTGCCCATGTGAGGCTGTGCTGATGCATCATGGGATTAATAGCAGATTTGAAAGAGAGAGGGTACAGTTTCTAGTCTGAAAGTCAAGATGTAGGCTCATCAGAGGTCACATGACCAATGCAATAATGAAATGTATAGAGACAGCAGAGCTGCAATGAAACAGATGACACTGCAGGAATAGTGATGGGGGTTGTGTATTACATGGATGACAAACAAAATTGCAGGAGTGCTTCTTTAATTCCTCTTGTGCTGCTGGGTATTTTTCTTCATCAATCACAGGTGAACACTGTATTACACGGGGGCCCCTTTGGGCAAAACTGAGCCATGTGTGGTGTCTATAGGGGCTTAAAGGAGAACTCCAGAATGGGGTGATTTTTGACAGAGGGGAGGGGGTGGTTGAAAGAAGTAACATGCTCTAACCTTTCTGCTCTAGTGCGGGTGCAGGTATCCCTCAGCTCCGGTCCCCCAGTCCTGGAAGTTCTGGGTTGGAGTGGGCACCTGGGAGGTGACGTGTTAGGCCTGCTCAGCTAGTCAGCGGCCGTAGCAAAGTCCCACCTTGGCCTCTGACTGGTTGAGCGGGCCTAACACGTCACCTCCCAGGTGGCCACTCCGACCCAGAAGCGCCCAGAATGCGGGATACCGGCATCAGGGCTGGAGTGGGACAGATGAGAGCCTGTTACTTCTTTCATCTTCCCCCCAGCACTTTGCCAAAAATCACCCCATACCAGAGTTCTCCTTTAAAGTGTGAGTGCACCCTTATGTCTTTATCTACACAGCAGATATAGAGCTTTGTACCAGGAAAATGCAGCTCCGACCCCTAAGATACATGACTAAATAACTCACAGTGTCACAGTATTGGCCCCATTAGACGTAGACAAGAGATGAGTGTATCTCCAGCATGCTCATATCCGATCCTTAGGCATTTGATTAGAAGTTGGATGCAGTCCTTGGGAGTCTGGGAAAACATGGATACAGCCATAGACTCCCTTGGGCTGCACCCAACATCTTCAGCCACTGGTATTCATATGCTGAATGAGCGAGCATGCTCGCGTTATGCTCATGTCTAATGTAGACCACTGACAGGTAGTGTAGGTTCATATGTTTATAAGCCACTGATCTATCAGTTGTGGCTATAGGGAGTATAGGATTAGCTCCTGTTAAAGGTTTTGCATTTGTGCCCCGATAATACCCCTTTGGTAGTACCCAAAGTTTAAGACCTCAATATTTGAAACAACACAACAAAATCATGAGACACAGGCTGGGCTGAACGTCCAAAATTCCCTTCTTATTAACAGTTTTTCATGAAAGACACGTGACGTATAAACTTTTAAAAGCTGGTAATGGAGGTCAAACCGAGAACCAAAGACCAAAAGAAGAACCAAATATTCCCCCCCAGTCTCTCGCTGAAGCCAGTCCGGGCAAAATTGTGCTAATGTCACCAACATCTCGTCATATCGGCTGGTACAAAAATTTTCTAAGACAAGAACATTTTCTACACATGAAATTCTTGGGCCCAATGTCCAGTTCATAGTGTCAGGGGCTTAAGGCTGCCACATGTAAGTCTTTGACGTATCGATCTGAACCACCGTTGGAAAAGTCTTATCCTCCTGAGGTGGCACCAAAACTGGCTGTTCCAAGCTGCTCTCCTTTTCCTTCTCGATCTCTCCTTCCCACAGGCTGATGAGTGGAGGATAGAAATCATTGAGAGGGATGAAGGAAGCCCTCTGCATATACTTTTTTAAGGAATGTCCACAGCTTTTGTAACGGAGGTGATGTCCGGCATATACAATGACAGCAGCCATGCAAAGTCCAGCAATGAGAGAGCCTAGAGCTGCCGAGAGAGCAATACTGACCGGCCGTCCAACTGCGGCCACAGAAAAGGAAGAGTCTTTAGTGGTCACATTGAGACAAGACTGTTGACTTGGCCGCGATAGAGACGACACTGTGAAGCAGACCTCATACTTGGTGGAAGGCTGTAGATGTGTGAGGTTGTACTCTTGTATATCTAGGGGAACTTTGGCAGTGTAACTAATATGTGGGTTGTGTATTCTCATGGTTGCAGAGGTCCATAGTGCTGGAACTAGGACATTGGGAGCATTGATTGGCCCACCTAACATCTTCCACTCCACCACAACGAAATTGGAATGAACTTTCTTGGTGACTATCGAAAGAGAAGTGAACTCCTGCTCCTCAGTCCCATTGATAAAGATGACAACACTTTTACTGTCCGTACCATCAGAGTTCCACATTTGGCACATGTATGACCCAGAGTCTTCTTCTGTTGCATCCAAAATTTCCAGAGAACCCTCAGCTTGGATTCGGATTCGGCCCGTTCCTCCTGATATTCTTTCTCCATGTGGGGTTATCCAGTATATCTCTGGCTTTGGATGACCACTGGCTTGGCAATTGAGAGACACCAGCTGGTGTTTGGAAAGGTGAAGCCGGGACGGAAAGGAATGTTCATCTATTAGTGGAGGACACCGACTTAACCAAGCTTGGCCTTGTATTTCCTGGAAGAGGTGTCCGCTGACCAGTGGTGGGCTTGTACAAAGTGTGGCTTGGGCTTCTATCAGCTGAACTGATGAAAGTCCTTTCCAGTTGTTCTGGCAATCACAGCGCAGAGGATTACTGTATAAGCTGATTTCGGATAATCCCGGTAGTGTCTGAAATACTTTAAGCGGTATTAGTGCCAATCGATTATTGCTAAGAAGTAAAGTCTTCAAAGCGCCAACGTTGGGTCCAAAGGCACTTGGATCCAGGTAGGTCAACCTAGGATTGTTGAAGATTTCTAATTTAATAAGTTCGGGTAGATCCTGGAAAGCTTCAGCTTCCACACGTTCTAGATCCTCCATCGAATTTAAGCTGAGTTCCTCAAGATGAGGCATGTCTTTAAAATCTCCAGTCCGAATCCTACTTATAGGATTTTTGTTAAGGTCCAGGAACTTCAACAGTTTCAAGTGCTTCAGTGCCTCCTTGGGCACAGACGTAAGACGGTTATCAAAAAACGAGAGGCTTTCAAGGTAGTCCAACCCAAAGAAGGCATTTTCTGGAACCCAGTTAAGCTCCATCCCTGCCAATACTAGACTATGTAACCTTCCAAGTGGTTGAAAGTTCAGGTTTTGAAGGGCACTCACAGGGTTCTCCCCAATCATAAGTATCTCAAGGTTTGGAAGGTCTTCAAACCATGTTGAGTCAATGATACTTAAACGGTTGGCATTGAGGTGAAGTCTCAGTAGCTTGCCCAAGCCGGCAAAGGCTCGAGGGCCGATATAATTGATCTGGTTGTGATTGATATATAACTCTTCTAGACTCTCTAGATCTTTTAGGCAATAGTCTGGCAGTTCCGTGAGCTGATTCTCCTCCAGATAAAGGGTGATGAGGTGGGAAAGGTTTGACACACTCAAATCCTGAATGCTCTGAAAATGGTTTTGAGACAAGTCAAGTTCAGTAAGGTTGACCAGATCTTGAAGTTCCCAACCCATGTGTGAAATCTTATTACTCTGTAGAAGTAGCACTTGGGTGTCGATGGAGATATTTTCTGGGATGTGCGTCAGTAGAAGGTCATTGCAGTCCACTGTCTTGGCTTCATGGTACACAGACTGTGGTGTGAACCAGGGCCTTGTCTCACAGACGCACTGAGGAGGACAGAACGCTAAACCAGAAATGTACAATGATTGGCAAATAACTAGGAGGGCCCAAGTCTTTGTCCAAGGAAGAGACCTCTTCATTCTTATGGAGTGGATATGAGGCATGCTGAAGGAAAATACAGAAGAAGACAATGATGATCTTGCTGTGGGTTGGTGGATCTGTGGGGAGACAAAACACAAGGCCATATTACACATAATCAGTATAAAGATTGCATCTGTCAATAAGTGTAAAATCAATACCATTACTACCACCTATAACATTGGCATCATGTCTGCTTCCCTATTGCTGCCCCTCTCGCTATAACAACATCAGGTCCCACCCCTGAGGGCAATAACAGTCCTTCAGTCACACATAGGTAGACAAAAACACTCTCAAAGGAACCCTCCAAGTAAAACTGATATACTATAGTATACCTCGTATCAGATATGGGGGGTGGAGCTTCACAACAAGAAGAGCTCATGCTCCACCCTTCAGATCATGCACTCATTTTTCACAGAGTGTCCCTTTAAGAATTTCCTAAGCGATAACAGACGGTGTAAGTGACGTGTGCAGCAGCTGCCCCCAGCAACCAATCAGGTCCCATCTTTCATTTTACAAATCAGATTGCAGCTCTCATTTTTTAAAGGGCTTCTGTAAAATGAAAGCAATGACTGGATTGGTTACAATGGGTGACTCCTCTAGCATCCATTGCCACCAGTTTTGATGAATTCTCTGCGTCCCTCCCCCCATATTTTATATATACGTCTCCTCGTCTTTGACACCATCGAAGTCTTATCATTTTTCTTGTCTGAGCGGCCATTGATTTAGTAATCCCCCCCCATCCCCCATCTGTTCTTCCTCCTCATCCTCCATCTTGGCTGGCGCGCTCCAGTGTTTTCCCTTTTCTTTCTCACCAGTACAAATCCTTGATCCCTTTCTTGTCGCCTCCTCCACCTCGTGCCGCTTCCTCTCCTCATCCCCTCTCTTATAATTCGCCAGCTCCCCTCATTCGTCTCCCCATCTTAAGCCCTGTCTCCTACGCTCTCTTTTGCTCGCACTAAGATGTTGCCATGGCAACACCCTGAGCGCTTTCTCCCAATGACAGGAGAATGAAGGCACAATATTAACCCCGAGCACGCCGCCCAGCTCTGCTACACCAACGCCGTGGGGATGGATTATATATTCCCAATATCAGTGAATGTTATAGGATATCTGTAAATGGCAGCGGATGCAGCGGTGCTGAGTTTGTCATCTTTGTGCGTTATGCAGGGAAACCTACTGAGAAGTCATTAAATTACAAATTCAGCTCTGCTACATCTGCATCAAGATTCAAACATCTTACGCCATCACTCCGCCATCTTGAAACCCGCCATTGTGGCTTTCCGGAGCTCCCTTATTGTTATGGAAACCACTTAAAGGGACATTTGGCCTCTCATGCTATGCTGCTGTGTGTTGCTGTTATCGGCCATTGCAGAATAAAGAGATACACAATGTAGTATAAGAAGCCCTGACCCCAATATTACTACTACTACCACCACTATTAACTCCAGACTCCTATACACTGCAGACTACAACTCCTCCCATTGATAATAAGTATACCTTGATCCGCCATCAATACCTATAGCTGACCATACATTGGTCTAAATGTCAATATTTTTCATTGTATTCTCAATTTAAAGGGACATACACACGATATTTGTAATGATTACTTTCTGGCTGTTGCAAAACGACAACCCCCATCATGCCTGGAAAGCCTTCTGCATGACGAAAATTGTAGTTTTGAAAAAAGATATGTAAGATATATCGGTGTGCCCCTTTAAATCCCGGAAATGCCCTATAAGTGGCCATGTGTTACATGTACAGCGCTGCTACATGCAGCTTCAGCACTTGGGACAGCTCCTTGTGTCAGGCAGGACGATGAGGGCGCCGCCTGCTGGTCACAATGTGCATTGAGGTCTGGTACTGAGCGTCTCATTGTGAGCTGTGACTGGTTGCCATGGGCAACGACTACCGTAAAGCCTAATGGATACTGATAAGTGACTGCACGGGGGGCAGCTAATACACACAGCTACATTATAGGTCCTAATATACCGCCATATGCTTCTAAATATTTACATCTTGTAACATGTTCTCGTCTCATGCGGCCACATAGAGGCGCTATACAATCCATGTGCAACGAGATGTGCACAGACCCTGTGAGGGATTAACATGTAAGGGGTGCCGGACTCACCAACGTGTCATGGCCGCCTTGTCCATACCAACCAACCAAAGTTTGGCTTTCATTTTGGGACCTGGTTGCTATGGGTAACAAGACCCTTACCTCACTTACATGGTGGCGAGTCAGGAAGCCTTAGGCTACTGAAATACAGGCGCAAAATAATACACCTCACAATCCACAGTGCAGGAACAATGGACGTGGACTGTAGGCACTATGCAGGATGTGTATATGATCCAAAATATGTGAGATGAAAGATGGAGTGTGAACAAGGCCTGATGTGGGAGTATGGCAGATAGAGGGAGAGATAGGAGAGGCTTCCCTCAGGTACACGTACATAGGACATCCTAATCCTTAATGTTGTACAGATGTAGCAGAGTGGAGTATGTCGCTTCTGTCTACGGGGCGGCCTTGTCATGATAATGTGGTACTTCTCCAAGCAGTCCTACAGATCAGATACCTATCAGCTGTACCGCAACACTGTACTTGGATAGTGACATCATTGTCTTTTATTATCCCTGTACTGTGACATCACTGTGTGTATTATCCCTGTACTGTGACATCACTGTGTGTATTATCCTGTACTGTGACATCACTGTGTGTATTATCCCTGTACTGTGACATCACTGTGTATTATCCCTGTACTGTGACATCACTGTGTGTATTATCCCTGTACTGTGACATCACTGTGTGTATTATCCCTGTTCTGTGACATCACTGTGTATTATCCCTGTACTGTGACATCACTGTGTGTATTATCCCTGTACTGTGACATCACTGTGTGTATTATCCCTGTACTGTGACATCACTGTGTATTATCCCTGTACTGTGACATCACTGTGTATTATCCCTGTACTGTGACATCACTGTGTGTATTATCCCTGTACTGTGACATCACTGTGTGTATTATCCCTGCACTGTGACATCACTGTGTGTATTATCCCTGTACTGTGACATCACTGTGTGTATTATCCCTGTACTGTGACATCACTGTGTGTATTATACCTGTACTGTGACATCACTGTGTATTATCCCCCCTGTACTGTGACATTACTGTGTGTATTATCCCTGTACTGTGACATCACTGTGTGTACTATCCCTGTACTGTGACATCACTGTGTATTATCCCTGTACTGTGACATCACTGTGTGTATTATACCTGTACTGTGACATCACTGTGTATTATCCCCCCTGTACTGTGACATCACTGTGTGTACTATCCCTGTACTGTGACATCACTGTGTATTATCCCTGTACTGTGACATCACTGTGTATTATCCCCCCTGTACTGTGACATCACTGTGTATTATCCCTGTACTGTGACATCACTGTGTATTATCCCCCCTGTACTGTGACATCACTGTGTATTATCCCCCCTGTACTGTGACATCACTGTGTATTATCCCTGTACTGTGACATCACTGTGTGTAGTATCCCTGTACTGTGACATCACTGTGTGTATTATCCCCTGTACTGTGACATCACTGTGTGTATTATCCCTGTACTGTGACATCATTGTGTGTATTATCCCTGTACTGTGACATCACTGTTTGTATTATCCCTGTACTGTGACATCACTGTGTGTATTACCCCTGTACAGTGACGTCACTGTGTATTATCCCTGCACTGTGACATCACTGTGTGTATTATCCCTGCACTGTGACATCACTGTGTGTATTATCCCTGTACTGTGACATCACTGTGTATTATCCCTGTACTGTGACATCACTGTGTGTATTATCCCTGTACTGTGACATCACTGTGTGTATTATCCCTGTACTGTGACATCACTGTGTATTATCCCTGTACTGTGACATCACTGTGTATATTATCCCTGTACTGTGACATCACTGTGTGTATTATCCCTGTACTATGACATCACTGTGTATTATCCCTGTACTGTGACATCACTGTGTGTATTATCCCTGTACTGTGACATCACTGTGTATTATCCCTGTACCGTGACATCACTGTGTATTATCCCTGTACCGTAACATCACTGTTTATTATCCCTGTACTGTGACAGCACTGTGTGTATCATCCCTGTACTGTGACATCACTGTGTATTATCCCTGTACTGTGACATCACTGTGTATTATCCCTGTACTGTGACATCACTGTGTGTATTATCCCTGTACTGTGACATCACTGTGTGTATTATCCCTGTACTGTGACATCACTGTGTGTATTATCCCTGTACCGTGACATCACTGTGTATTATCCCTGTACCGTGACATCACTGTGTATTATCCCTGTACCGTGACATCACTGTGTATTATCCCTGTACTGTGACATCACTGTGTATTATCCCTGTACTGTGACATCACTGTGTGTAGTATCCCTGTACAGTGACATCACTGTTTATTATCCCTGTACTGTGACATCACTGTGTGTATTATCCCTGTACTGTGACATCACTGTGTATTATCCCTGTACTGTGACATCACTGTGTATTATCCCTGTACTGTGACATCACTGTGTATTATCCCTGTACCGTGACATCACTGTGTATTATCCCTGTACTGTGACATCACTGTGTATTATCCCTGTACTGTGACATCACTGTGTATTATCCCTGTACTGTGACATCACTGTGTGTAGTATCCCTGTACAGTGATATCACTTTGTGCTGTTCACATTTATATAGCACAGACTTATCACTGTCTGATTTCATATAAGCAATTATGGCCACTAGATGGAGCTCTAGTGCACTGTGAGGTGTTACTATCAGTACCAGTACTGTGCGGCTCCTGAGATGTTACAGCACAGTGACCGATTCAGCTCTGCTACCCCAGAGTATACCAAATCAGATAACAATACACCAACTTTATACAAAACCCTGGAACCTCAGAAAGCAAAAAGAGACCATCGTAATGGCCTAAAAGATTCCAGAAGGGTCTCAGACTGGCGAGGTACAGAAGTCTTCATAAAAGAGACTGCCCCAAGATCCCAAATTCTGTGAGGAACCATCACTATATCTTCTACACTGACAGAGGCAGCAGAGCGGAGTTAGTCGCCTGGCACAGCCAAGTGACATATTTCTGCCGGAAGCCGCCACTAGGGGGAGCCCACTGCATACAGAATATACAGCTCAGTAGCTACCCCTAGTGGTAAGGAAAATGGAAGCAGTTTATTCTATAGAGAGTGACCCCCATATATGTCTGGGCCCCTGGGGGGCAGCACTATGTCCAGGAGACCCACCCAGCCCAGAAAATATATGGTCACATGGTGCAAAGGAACCAATCATCACTACTCAGCTAAATACTACTCCCCCCATCATTGGGACTCCCTGCCAAGAATATCACCCCATTCTACACTATATGGGGGGCAGTAAAACAATTGCCCCCTGACTAAAAACCCAGCAAGAAACTTGAGATGAGATGAGGAGGATCCCTGGGAGAGACCCTGATGACTCTGACCATTCTCTGGCTCCCTGCAGTACTCCCATCCACCTCCAGGTGTCACTGTTTGTTGTTGCTGAACATAAACAAAGGTTTTTACCCCGTAACTAAGGAAATCTACAACTTGACCATGAATTTGAGCCGAACCCTCCGCCCCCCCCAGCGACTACGTTGTGCGTCTTCCCCTTTAAGCTTATCTCTATAACATCCCCCTGGTATCATTCCTGTTTGTCGCTATCCTTTAATTTCGGGTATAGGTGGCGCTCAACACTGGGAAATGTATCGGCCTCTATGGCCGATATTTGGCATTATTTGGCGGATCTATGGCGTTATTTTACAGATATATATATATATACGCTCCTACCCAACATTATACTCTATGACATCATCGTCACATGACATCACCTTCTACAATAACGGTCCACACCGCATAGCAGAGCCGGCCCGGCGCGTGCTGTGCACTTTTATGGAGAAGAAGAGGAATTTGGTGTCAATGATCGGGGGTGGGGAGACACCATGGAGGAGATGGGGGGGGGGGGCAGTATAAGGAATAGACCATCTTACCGTCTCGGAGGCTGCAGTCTCGGGGTCACCAGTGATGAAGAAGATGGTGGTCTTCAACTCTTGGCCATCAGCTGCTCAGGGCTGGGGTCTACCATTCTTGGCCGTTCTTCTCCTTGTCCGTTGCGTCCTCCTTAGAGGAATTGTCCTCTCCTTCCTTATCCCTGATGAGACGCCTCCTGGCAGGTTCCTGGTGGTCTAGTGGTGGCCGCTGCCGCCTTTGTCCGTCATGTTTTTTTCCGTCAGTCTCGTCTTCCTCGTCTTCTCCTCTCTCCCTCGTGTTCTGCTTTGTGACTGTTTCTTTCTCCTTAGGCTGAATAAAAGGAGCCTTGCCATCTGACAGGTGCCGCGGCCGACCAATGGGCTGCCAGAGCCTCCGAGGCTGCGGCCAATGGAGAGGAGGGGGAGGCGGGAGGGACGGATGTGTAAAGCGTCTGATATAGAAGATGACAACACACGGTGATATTATGAATATGGATCAGGCCTGAGATCACATCGCTGACCTGCCTGGAAACAGAGGATTTCACATGTTACCTCATTATCCCCCCTCCTCCTCCTCCTCCTCCTCTGCCTCTTCCTCCTCCTCCTCCTCGGCTCAGGGACAGACAGCAGCAGGGAAGGGCTGAGACATCAGGCCAGACACAACTAGTGGCTGATAAGACACATCTGCAGGCAGCCCTTATATATTACAGGCCAGCGGGGGGCGCCACACTCTCACACCCTAACAGATATTATCCCCAGACTGACCCTATCTGACAGTATTATTATTATCATTGTACGGCTACGGTATGGCACTGATATGTAGGCGCCCTACAATACCGTTATAGCACCATATAGCGGTATAATATGCATGTTATGTGTTTACCGTATGACAGTAATAAGGAGGTACTAACTGGCAGTGTCACTGTACGGTGGTATTATTTAGGTGCTTTATGGCACTGTTATGTGTTCACTATATGGCAGAATTATATGGGCATGGTACAGTACAGTTAGCGGTTTGTGATATTATGCATCATTATAGATTTACTCTATACCAGTATTATATGGATATTGTATGGTAGTGGCATAAAGCAATATATAGAAGATGTATTCAGGCAATGTGTGGCACTGTTAAGGGTTTACTATATGGCGGTAGTATGTGGACACTCTTATTTAGCACTGTGTAGTTATTGTATAGAGATTGTATGGCACAATGTGTTTTCTATATGGCAGTAGTATATGGACACAGTATTTAGCACTGTGTAGTTATTATATAGAGACTGTATAGCATAAAGTGTTTACTATATGGCGGTAGTTTGTGGACACTGTTATTTATCACTGTGTAGTGGTATTATTTACAGACTGTATAGCATAAAGTGTTTACTATATTGCCGTAGTATGTGGACACTGTTATTTATCACTGTGTAGTGGTATTATTTACAGACTGTATGGCACAATTAGTTCACTATATGGCGGTAGTTTGTGGACACTTATTTAGCACTGGTTAGTGGTATTATTTACAAACTGTATGGCATGATTTGTTCAGTATATGGCGGTAGTTTGTGGACCCTGTTATTTAGCACTGTGTAGTAGTAGTATTTACAGACTGTCACACAAGTTGTTCAGTATATGGCGGTAGTATATGGACCCTGTTATTTAGCACTGTGTAGTAGTAGTATTTACAGACTGTAACACAAGTTGTTCAGTATATGGCGGTAGTATGTGGACACTGTTATTTAGCACTGTGTAGTGGTATTATTTACAGACTGTATGGCACAATTAGTTCACTATATGGCGGTAGTATGTGGACACTTATTCAGCACTGGTTGGTGGTATTATTTACAGACTGTATGGCACAATTAGTTCACTATATGGCGGTAGTATGTGGACACTTATTCAGCACTGGTTGGTGGTATTATTTACAGACTGTATGGCACAATTCACTATATGGCGGTAGTATGTGGACACTGTTATTTAGCACTGTGTAGTAGTAGTAGTAGTAGTAGTATTTACAGACTGCATGGCACAATTAGTTCACTATATGGCGGTAGTATGTGGACACTTATTTATCACTGTGTAGTGGTATTATTTACAGACTGTATGGCACAATTAGTTCACTATATGGCGGTAGTATGTGGACACTTATTTATCACTGTGTAGTGGTATTATTTACAGACTGTATGGCACAATTAGTTCACTATATGGCGGTAGTTTGTGGACAGTTATTTAGCACTGTGTAGTAGTAGTATTTACAGACTGTCACACAATTTGTTCAGTATATGGCGGTAGTTTGTGAACCCTGTATTTAGCACTGGGTACTAGTAGTATTATTTACAGACTGTACAGCATGATTATTTCACTGTATTATGTGGGCCCTGTATCATACTGTTATTTGGCACTGTATGGCAGTATTATTTATTCACTGCACGATGGAAATATTGTTGGGGGATAACAAGTGATAGCTTTTGTATGGACAATGACAGCAAACCAGAAGCAGCATACCGCCTAAGGCTATGTTCACACTGCATATGTTTCCGTCCGTAGTGCGAACCGCGAATATACGCAGGTAGTTTTGAGGTTGATGCGTTCGCTGGGAAGTATACGATATACGCCCGCACAGTGCACACTACGTATGAGCTTACTGCCGGATCGTATACGGCGCCATGAAAAATGAACAAGACCATTGTTTGAGGACGGAAATGTTTGCACTCACGGCCGTGGATTTCCATGCGATCCCGTACGCAGTACTTATTTCAGCTAAATTGAACTTTTTTCGATCCAAAAGGTTCTGTGTGTTTTATTGGGCTGGGCGAAGATTTCCAAGTAAATGACCTGTTTCAGATCGCTTCGAATCAAGCTAGGGAAGCAGAACTGTACTACGGGCGTGTGTTCGCAGTTCGTACGCATCCGGCCGCATGTCTATTTTTCCCACGCCCGTAGTCTCAGCCGCACATGTACGGCGGCGTACGAAATGTGGCCGGACTCATATGCAGTGTGAACATAGCCTAACAGTGTATAGCAGGTGTTATGGCCGCCAAGGCCCGTCTAGCTTTCCCCTGCAGTGCTCTGTGAAAGCTGTAATAGCACTTACGTTGTCACCCAGCTTTCCCAGGGCCCTGATCGGCACAATTGTCTGGTTATTCAGCGTGACATCAGAACCCGCTGCATCCACATAGAAGCCATCACCATCTATGGATCCGTAATAACCACAATTACATGGAGCAGATTCCAGTACATTGATCGGTCACATGACCTTACGGGGGAGCGGGAGGCACAGATGACATAATCGCAGTCACGCCACGGTCTCATCATCAGTGCGGTGTCCTCGGGGAGCAATGACGTAACCATGGAGACCGCGCTCAGGACCTGATGTCCAAGTACACGGAAATCTATACGGGAAGAATAATGAAGCGTCACGTGTCATTCCCAGAATCACACTTATTCTGTGTCTTCCCAAAATGCCCTGCAGCACTGCCACATCGTGCTGTTCATCCTGAGCCTCCTGCTTCATGAATACAATGCGAGAACCACAGTGAAGACTGACACTGATGCATGATGAACATGTATGTGCCTTGAATGGTGGTATTATTTAGTTACTGTCCATCAGTACAAGGGTAAGAGAGGGATTATGGGGCACGTGCCCTGGGTTCTGGCCACCAGGGGGCGCCAACAGGCTGTTCTGCCTCATCTGTGATATATAGATACTGGACTGATGGCGCCCTGCGGGAAAAAGACTAGATACAATTCTGTGTACTTATCCTATAGCTGTGTTATGGGTGCTGTGTACGCTATGTGACACTATATGGTGGTAATATTCACTCACTATATGACACTGTTTTGTTCTCTCCGTATTGCTGTATTATATGGGTGCTGTGTACGGTATGTGACACTATATGGCGATATTATTTACTCACTGTCACTGTTTGTACTCTTTCTGTTGCTGTATTATATGGGTGCTGTGTACGGTACTCTTACATAACACTATACAGCGGTATTATTTACTCATTATCTGACACTGTTTTGTACTCTTTCTGTTGCTGTATTATATGGGCGCTGTGTTTGGTACTCTTACATAACACTATATGGCGGTATTATTTACTCATTGACACTGTTTTGTACTCTTTCTATTGCTGTATTATATGGGTGCTTTGTACGGTACTCTTACATAACACTATATGGCGGTATTATTTACTCATTGACACTGTTTTGTACTCTTTCTATTGCTGTATTATATGGGTGCTTTGTACGGTACTCTTACATAACACTATATGGCGGTATTATTTACTCATTGACACTGTTTTGTACTCTTTCTATTGCTGTATTATATGGGCGCTGTGTATGATACTCTTACATAACACTTTATGGCGGTATTATTTGCTCACTGCCTGACACTGTTTTGTACTCTTTCTATTGCTGTATTATATGGCTGCTGTGTTTGGTCCTCTTCCATAACACTATATGGCGGTATTATTTGCTCACTGGTGCTGTTAGATGTTCACTATATGGCCATACTGGGATAAGTGGGGTGCCCAGCAGTCAGGTCCTCACCATCAGACTATAGTATTATGATCAGGGAATCCCTTACTATTTTTCTGTAGTCGGGAGAGGTGAATTTTTTTTGGATTTCTAAAGGGTCTGAATGATTTAAGTTGTGAAGCGTCATGCATCATAAAAAATGGCGCTCCATGGCTGGATAACTAAGCATATCAGACATTCAGGGCTCCGGAAAAGTGGGTGACAAACAATGGTGATTTATCCAGCAGCAATTGCGCCATCTGCTGGTTCTTCTGAAGAATGCAGTCAGAATTAGTGGTGTTTTTAATGAATCTAACAAACAATTGAGATTGTGTGATTATGGGGCTAAATACACCCGCAACATACACACACACACACACAGCTATCAGGGACGGTGACAATAACAGTGCGGTATGACGGGCAGAGCCAGCCTTACCGGTGGCATGTGCCAGGCGGTATAATCTCTCGTTACGCTGGTGAGCAGCCAAGTGCAGGAATGTACACAGCAACCAAACTGCCGGCCGATAAAGGGGTGTACCATGTTATGTAAGCACTGTATAGTGGTATGTAAGGGAGTGAGGCTGTATGAGTCCAGGATAGCCAGTGCTTTTGACATTGTTATGGGGGTACTGTTACTGACCCTTTTATGGGGGCACTGTGGAGGACACTGTTATGGGGGCACTGTGGAGGACACTGTTATGGGGGCACTGTGGAGGACACTGTTATTGGGGCACTGTGGATGACGGTGTTATGGGGGCACTGTGCCTGTCACTGTTATGGGGGCACTCTGGATGACACTGTTATGGGGGCACTGTGGATGGCACTGTTATGGGGGCACTGTGGATGGCGGTGTTATGGGGGCACTGTGGCTGACACTGTTATGGGGGCACTGTGGCTGGCACTGTTATGGGGGCACTGTGGCCATCACTATTATGGGGGCACTGTGGATGACACTATATGGGGGCTCTGTGGATGACACTGTTATGGGGGCACTGTGGCTGACACTATATGGGGGCCCTGGGCTGTCACTGTTATGGGGGCACTGTGGCTGACACTATATGGGGGCACTGTGGCTGTCACTGTTATGGGGGCAATGTGGCTGTCACTGTTATGGGGGCACTGTGGCCATCACTATTATGGGGGCACTGTGGCTGACACTATATGGGGGCACTGTGGGCCCCATTGGTACGACTATAATCTTTCCTCAGATATAAGCTGCAGCATGTTCACACTACGTAAAATAACAGCCGTTGTTTTCACCGGCCGGACTTTTGCGACCAAAATTACGGCCATAGAATTACGATCGTACGGGCTAGTCGTGAAACTACAGCCGTTGTTAAATTTTGATTCCTAGCATGTTTATAAACGGGATGAAACTGGTCATTTACTTAAAATACTGCGCCCAGCCCGAGAAACCACTCAGAAATTTTTTTACATCAAAATCAAGTTTAATTCGACAGATATAAGTTTTACGTTCGCGGCCGCATTAAAATCCACGGCCGTTGTTGCAGTATTACCGGCCGGAAATAATTGACATGTCCATTTTTCACTGGGCCGTATAAACAACGGCCGTTATCTGATACGTAGTGGGAATTCAGCGGCCGTAGCTACATTGCATTGCAGTCATTATAGGGAACCTCAAAACAACGGCCGTAGTTTTGCGGCGAGGACAACGGACGTTGTTTTACGTAGTGTGAACATAGCCTTATAGTAGTTATATTCTTGTATATAGGAGCAGTATTATAGTAGTTATATTATTGTATATAGGGGGCAGTATTATAGTAGTTATATTCTTGTATATAGGGAGCAGTATTATAGTAGTTATATTCTGTATATAGGAGCAGTATTATAGTAGTTATATTCTTGTATATAGGGGGCAGTATTATAGTAGTTATATTCTTGTATATAGGAGCAGTATTATAGTAGTTATATTCCTGTATATAGGGGGCAGTATTATAGTAGTTATATTCTTGTATATAGAAGCAGTATTATAGTAGTTATATTCTTGTATATAGGAGCAGTATTATAGTAGTTATATTCCTGTATATAGGGAGCAGTATTATAGTAGTTATATTCTTGTATATAGAAGCAGTATTATAGTAGTTATATTCTTGTATATAGGAGCAGTATTATAGTAGTTATATTCCTGTATATAGGGGGCAGTATTATAGTAGTTATATTATTGTATATAGGAGCAGTATTATAGTAGTTATATTCCTGTATATAGGGGGCAGTATTATAGTAGTTATATTCCTGTATATAGGAGCAGTATTATAGTAGTTATATTCCTGTATATATGAGCAGTATTATACTAGTTATATTCTTGTATATAGGAGCAGTATTATAGTAGTTATATTCCTGTACATAGTAGCAGTATTATAGTAGTTATATTATTGTATATAGGAGCAGTATTATAGTAGTTATATTCCTGTATATAGGGGGCAGTATTATAGTAGTTATCTCTTTTTAAAAGCACTTCGTGAGCTCCATTGGCAGGAAGGATATGCACTAGCGACCGTGGATGTGGAGAGCCTCTACACCCGCATCCCACATGATGCGGGTGTGGAGGCGATTGACCACATCCTCGGTCGTGCGGGTAATACCGAGGCATTTAGAGCTTTCGTCAAGGACGCCCTCCGGTTTATTTTGGTCAATAATACATTCACTTTTGAGGGGCAGTGGTATGTGCAGGAGATCGGCACTGCGATGGGCACGCCGGTCTCCTGCACGTACGCCAATTTATTTTTGGCTCACATGGAGAACAGGCTTATTTTCTCATCCACTAACCCGTTTGCTATCCACATTAAGGCTTTTTTTCGTTATATTGATGACATGTTTTTTGTATGGGAGGGGTCAGAGGAATCTTTTTCCGATTTTGTCACATACTTGAACACACAGAATGGGGTTAACATGGCCTTCACCCACAGGTTTGGGGGCTCACAGATTGAGTTCCTAGACGTGTGGGTGGAGGTCTCAGACAATGAACTCACCACATCCATATTTAGGAAGCCGACAGCCTGTAACTCGCTGCTGCACTATGAGAGCTCCCACCCCCCCCAGGTTAGAGACGCCATACCCTATGGACAAATGGTCAGGACCAGAAGGGTTAATTCATCAGAAGAAGGGTTCACTAGGCAGCTTAAAGAGCTAGAGGACCGTCTAGAACAGAGAGGCTATCCACAGAGTGTTATCCAAGAAAGCCATTCCAGAATCATTACTAAAAGTAGAGATGAAATGCTCTGCAGCCAGTCTAAGAATGATAGAGACAAGGCCAAGAGATACTCTTTTGCGTTTCAGAATTCCCCTGTTAATCAGGTTATTGCTGGAGCAATCAAGAGAAACTGGCCCCTGTTATGTACAGATCCTGACCTCAAAGAGATGACTGAGCAATACCCACTGATCACGTTCCGTAAGAACAGAACTCTAGAAGATGAACTAAATAGCAAAACGAACTGCCTCACTAAACAGACCAACTGGCTACAAAAGACATTACCGCAGGGCAACAAAAAGTGCAAGCAGTGCGGTTACTGCGATCAGTTGATCGACAGAGCCTATTTCTCCCTCAATGGCACTGAGTGCAGAGTATCCCACTTTATCACGTGCAAGACAAGTTTTGTCATCTATGTTGTGACGTGTCCTTGCGCCAGATATTATGTGGGGAAAACGAAGCGGTGCATGTGGGTCCGGTTTAAGGAACATATGTATTCGGTGAGATCGGGGAAAGGTGTCCCCCGACTCATTGAGCATATGCGTCTGGTTCACAGTGGAGATACTAGTTGCATGAGATTTTTTGGTCTGCAAAGGGTTAATACCCCCCCAGAGGGAGGAGACAGACATAAGTTACTGCTTGCCAGAGAGGTATTCTGGATCTCTAAACTCAATGCCACTGGCCCCTTAGGGCTTAATGAGCGCAACGACTTCAATGCCTGCCTGTAGTGTTGTTTTTAACATTGTGTCACTTTATTACTTTATCACTTGTTTTGCTCAGTGTCACGCTTTGTTATTTAAGCACCCTCCCCCCTGCAGTCACGTGATACCCTAGCTTGAGGAAGCGGCAATCAGCCGGGAAACAGCTGTCCTGGGGTAGCGTACGCCCGCACTTTCACCTGTCCTCCCTTCCCTGATGTATACTGTGCCTGAATAAAGATTCCTGAAGAGCGGTGAGTGCCCGGACCTCTGTCTTCACTGTTTATATTATAGTAGTTATATTATTGTATATAGGAGCAGTATTATAGTAGTTATATTCCTGTATATAGGGGGCAGTATTATAGTAGTTATATTCCTGTATATAGGAGCAGTATTATAGTAGTTATATTCTTGTATATAGGAGCAGTATTATAGTAGTTATATTCCTGTATATAGGAGCAGTATTATAGTAGTTATATTCCTGTATATAGGAGCAGTATTATAGTAGTTATATTCTTATATATAGGTCAGTATTATAGTAGTTATATTCCTGTATATATGAGCAGTATTATAGTAGTTATATTCCTGTACATAGTAGCAGTATTATAGTAGTTATATTATTGTATATAGGAGCAGTATTATAGTAGTTATATTCTTGTATATAGGAGCAGTATTATAGTAGTTATATTCTTATATATAGGTCAGTATTATAGTAGTTATATTCTTGTATATAGGAGCAGTATTATAGTAGTTATATTCTTATATATAGGTCAGTATTATAGTAGTTATATTCCTGTATATATGAGCAGTATTATAGTAGTTATATTCCTGTACATAGTAGCAGTATTATAGTAGTTATATTATTGTATATAGGAGCAGTATTATAGTAGTTATATTCCTGTATATAGGAGCAGTATTATAGTAGTTATATTCCTGTATATAGGAGCAGTATTATAGTAGTTATATTATTGTATATAGGAGTAGTATTATAGTAGTTATATTCCTGTATATAGGGGCAGTATTATAGTAGTTATATTCCTGTATATAGTAGCAGTATTATAGTAGTTATATTCCTGTATATATGAGCAGTATTATACTAGTTATATTCTTGTATATAGGAGCAGTATTATAGTAGTTATATTCCTGTATATAGGAGCAGTATTATAGTAGTTATATTCTTGTATATAGGAGCAGTATTATAGTAGTTATATTCCTGTATATAGGGGCAGTATTATAGTAGTTATATTCCTGTATATAGTAGCAGTATTATAGTAGTTATATTCCTGTATATAGGAGCAGTATTATAGTAGTTATATTATTGTATATAGGAGCAGTATTATAGTAGTTATATTCCTGTATATAGGGGGCAGTATTATAGTAGTTATATTCCTGTATATAGGAGCAGTATTATAGTAGTTATATTCCTGTATATAGGAGCAGTATTATAGTAGTTATATTCCTGTATATATGAGCAGTAGGGTATACTAGTTATATTCTTGTATATAGAGTTTCCCTTAAATATCTCAGTAAAACAGTAAATGTTTTCCTGTGGCCTCCGCCTCCTGATAGCACTGATGCACATGTCACTGATAGACGTGTAAGGACAGGGGGGTCACTAACATCACAAGCTGCTGAAATACATAAACCACCGCACCATGGTCCCTAATGTACTGACACATTCATACCGCACACATATACACATGTACTGTATACTGCACACACATATACACAACATGTATACTGCACACACATATACACAACATGTATACTGCACACAGATATACACGATTACTACACACATATACACATGACATTCCTGCTGTACACATACACACATATACCACACACACACATATATATATATATATACACACACACACATGACATGCCTGCTGTACACACACATATACCACACACACATATACACGACATGTATACTGTACACATACACACATATACCTCACACACACATATACACATGACATGCATACTGTACACATACATACATATACCACACACACATATACACATGACATGCCTACTGTACACATACACACACACATATACACATGACATGCCTACTGTACACATACACACACACATACCTCACACACATATACACATGACATGCCTACTGTATGCACACACACACACACACATATATACAGTACATGCCATTTCCACTGCACACATTTATACATAAAACTGGATAGAACACACTTCTGTATGCATACCTGGATACTGCACACACACATACACAACATAATTACTACACACTTATATAAACATAACTAGATACTACACACATATACACATGACATGCATATGGCTCACATATATACTAACATACTGCACACACATATACACCAAAGATACATACTGCACACACACACACACACACACACATACACACACACACACTTACCTACAGGTGCGTAACTAGAAATGGCTGGGCCCCATAGCTAACTTTTGATTGGGGCCCCGTCCTTCCCAACTGACTACTAAGCCATCAAGTGTAGTCATACCTTCATTACTGTAAGCGCTCATTGGGGTGTTTGCAGTTAAAGGGGCATTTGCATCTGCAGCCATACAATCCACATCCTCTATCTGCAGCCATACAATCCACATCCTCTATCTGCAGCCATACAATCCCAACTTTAGGGGTAACTACTATGTGGGGCACTGTTAGGTGGTAACTACAATCCGGGGGCACTGTTAGATGGTAACTACTGTAAAGGGGCACTATAAATGTAGCTATTGTGTGTGAACTGTTAGGGGATCTATTGTGTTGGGGCATTGTGGAGGTAACTACTGTGTTAGGGAATTATGGAGGTAACTACTGTGTTAGGGAACTATGGAGGTAACTACTTCGTTGGGGCATAGTGGAGGTAACTACTGTGTATGGGCACTATGGAGGTAACTACTGTGTAGGGGCACTATGGAGGTAACTACTGTGTTAGGAAATTATGGAGGTAACTACTGTGTTAGGGAACTATGGAGGTAACTACTGTGTTGGGGCATTATGGAGGAAACCACTGTGTATGGGCACTATGGAGGTAACTACTGTGTAGGGGCACTATGCAGGTAACTACTGTGTAGGGGCACTATGCAGGTAACTACTGTGTAATGGTACTATGGAGGTAACTACTGTGTTGGGGCATTGGGGAGGTAACTACTGTGTTGGAGCATTATGGAGGTAACTACAGTGTATGGGCACTATGGAGGTAACTACTGTGTAGGGGTACTATGAAGGTAACTACTGTGTTTGGGCATTGTGGAGGTAACTACTGTGTAGGGACACTATGCAGGTAACTACTGTGTTGGGGCATTGTGGAGGTAACTACTGTGTATGGGCAATATGGAGGTAACTACTGTGTAGGGGCACTATGCAGGTAACTACTGTGTAGGGGTACTATGGAGGTAACTACTGTGTTGAGGCATTGTGGAGGTAACTACTGTGTATGGGCACTATGGAGGTAACTACTGTGTAGGGCAATATGGAGGTAACTACTGTGTAGGGCACTATGGAGGTAACTACTGTGTATGGGCACTATGGAGGTAACTACTATGTAGGGCACTATGGAGGTAACTACTGTGTATGGGCACTATGGAGGTAACTACTGTGTAGGGCACTATGGAGGTAACTACTGTGTATGGGCACTATGGAGGTAACTACTGTGTTGGGGCATTGTGGAGGTAACTACTGTGTATGGGCACTATAGAGGTAACTACTGTGTTGGGGCATTATGGAGGTAACTACTGTGTAGGGGTACTATGAAGGTAACTACTGTGTTTGGGCATTGTGGAGGTAACTACTGTGTTGAGGCATTGTGGAGGTAACTACTGTGTTGGGGCATTATGGAGGTAACTACTGTGTAGGGGCACTATGCAGGTAACTACTGTGTAGGGGTACTATGGAGGTAACTACTGTGTTGGGGCATTGTGGAGGTAACTACTGTGTATGGGCACTATGGAGGTAACTACTGTGTAGGGGCACTATGCAGGTAACTACTGTGTAGGGGTACTATGGAGGTAACTACTGTGTTGGGGCATTGTGGAGGTAACTACTGTGTATGGGCACTATGGAGGTAACTACTGTGTAGGGGCACTATGCAGGTAACTACTGTGTAGGGGTACTATGGAGGTAACTACTGTGTTGGGGCATTGTGGAGGTAACTACTGTGTATGGGCAATATGGAGGTAACTACTGTGTAGGGGCACTATGCAGGTAACTACTGTGTAGGGGTACTATGGAGGTAACTACTGTGTTGGGGCATTGTGGAGGTAACTACTGTGTATGGGCACTATGGAGGTAACTACTGTGTAGGGCAATATGGAGGTAACTACTGTGTAGGGCACTATGGAGGTAACTACTGTGTATGGGCACTATGGAGGTAACTACTATGTAGGGCACTATGGAGGTAACTACTGTGTATGGGCACTATGGAGGTAACTACTGTATTGGGGCATTGTGGAGGTAACTACTGTGTATGGGCACTATAGAGGTAACTACTGTGTTGGGGCATTGTGGAGGTAACTACTGTGTATGGGCACTATGGAGGTAACTACTGTGTCGGGGAACTTTAGAGGTAACTACTGTGTAGGTGAACTATGGAGGTAACTATTGTGCATGGGCACTATGGAGGTAACTACTGTGTCGGGGAACTTTAGAGGTAACTACTGTGTAGGTGAACTATGGAGGTAACTACTGTGTTGGGGAACTATGGAGGTAACTACTGTGTAGGTGAACTATAGAGGTAACTACTGTGTATGGGCACTATGGAGGTAACTACTGTGTTGGGGAACTATGGAGGTAGCTATGGAGATGGCTCCGCTATCAGGTGATTACTCTCCACAACTCCCCAATAACAGCAGCAACCAGGCATACCTTCAGGTCACTGTTTCTCCTGACAAGTATCAGTCTACTGTCCCCATCAACAGGAGAGTCGTGGGTCTGTGGTTTTAGAAGGAACTCATCTCTAAAGGGTTAATTCTAATTCCTTGGTTTTGCAATCTCTCCCTCACCCCCAGCACGGCTTCCAGTGACCGCTCTTTCAACCATAAACCTGTTGACATATCTTCATATGTATACATATCATTCTTATTGGTGTTTCTGGAGAATACCCCCCCATCCCAACATGCACAGTTCCCGTCAGCCGCTGACATGGCCTTGGCGCCCTGTGGTTATCTGCTTACACAGTCTATCAGATCACTTAGCGTAACATCTATAGCTCTGATCACATTGCAAAACATCTATACCTCTCTTTCTGTGAGCTTGGAGGGGCAGAATAATAAAGCACTGCTGGACATATCTGAACTCTGCTGGTATGATATCTGGGCACTGCTGGTATATCTGGGCACTGCTGGTCATATCTGCCCACTGCAAGTCATATCTAAACTGCGGGCCATATCTGGACACTGCTGGTATGATATCTGGGCACTGCTGGTCATAGCTAAGTACTGCTGGTCATATCTGCCCACTGCAAGTCATATCTAAACTGCGGGCCATATCTGGACACTGCTGGTATGATATCTGGGCACTGCTGGTATGATATCTGGGCACTGCTGGTCATATCTGCCCACTGCAAGTCATATCTAAACTGCGGGCCATATCTGGACACTGCTGGTATGATATCTGGGCACTGCTGGTATGATATCTGGGCACTGCTGGTATGATATCTGGGCACTGCTGGTCATATCTGCCCACTGCAAGTCATATCTAAACTGCGGGCCATATCTGGACACTGCTGGTATGATATCTGGGCACTGCTGGTCATAGCTAAGTACTGCTGGTCATATCTGGGCACTGCAAGTCATATCTAGCCTGCTGGTCATATCTGGACACTGCTGGTCATATCTGGACACTGCTGGTATGATATCTGGGTACTGCTGGTCATATCTGGGCACTGCTGGTCATATCTGCCCACTGCAAGTCATATCTAGACTGTGGGTCATATCTGGACACTGCTGGTATGATATCTGGGCACTACTGGTCATAGCTAAGTACTGTTGGTTATATGTGGACACTGCTGGTATGATATTTGGGTACTACAGGTCATATTTGGGCACTGCTGGTTATATCTGGGCACTGCTTGGCATATCTGGATACTACTGTTCATATCTGGGCTCTACGGGTCATATCTGGGTTCTGCTGGTCATATCTGGATACTGCTGATTATATCTAGAGGATACTGATGGTCATATCTGGGCACCGCTTGGCATATCTCGGCACTGTTTGCATATCTGGACACTTCAGGTCATATCTGGGTGCTGCTTGGAATATCGGGGCACCGCTTGGCATATCTGGGCACCGCTTGGCATATCTGGGCACTGCCAATAACAGTTGGTAAAATATTTATTATGGTTAGACTTCTAGAGCTACTAATGTACAACTTGCCACCACTGGTCATATATGGGCACTGCTAGTATAGTGTCTGGGCATTATGGGTAAGATAGATGGGCAATGCTGGTATCATATCTGGGGGTTACTGGTGTAGTATGTGGCATTGGTGGTATAGATTATATGCATTGCTGGTGTTGCTGTATTGCTGTGATAGTACATGAGTCTGGCGGGTACAGTACATGGGCATTGCTACTATAGCAGCCGGGCAGTTGTGATATAATAGTCAGATTACCAGGTAATACCCCATGCCCCATGCCAACCTTTCACAATACGCTGGATCTTTTTACACTTCCCCGTTCACTGTGTTACAACATAGATCACATTCCTGTTTTGTTTTCTCAATAAGAGGAGGGGGGGGGGGTGAGGGGGATGGGAGGGGGTTACCAAAACCTTCTTAAGCCGGGACCAGTGGTTGTGACAACACAATCTTGCACCACCAGGATATACCAACACCAAGGGAGACGTAGGGAACGTGCCAGTATGCCATCTGTACCCATCACTCTGCTGCTGCTACTACTACTCCAAACCTTCGACATACACGTTTCAGGTCAGTGACACCGATGTGGGCCCGGACCCTCACCACAAAATCAATGCACCAATATATTTCTATTGGATTGCTATTGGGCATCAGGGGTTGGCACACAGCTAAAGTGGTAACTGCTGCATCTTTGGCTGCAACAGGGAGTATCCGACATCTGGCTATTGTGCAGCTGGCGCAGTGTTATGGGCTGGTTATCTTGTGCTGGGACTAGCGGCATCTATGGCTGACATATTATTCAAATTTGGGCATCTCTCCAGGTGCATTGTTATGGGGCATCTCTCTGGGTGCATTGTTATGGGGTATCTCACCCAGGTGCATTGTTATGGGGCATCTCTCTGGGTGCATTGTTATGGGGCATCTCACCCAGGTGCATTGTTATGGGGCATCTCTCTGGGTGCATTGTTATGGGGCATCTCACCCAGGTGCACTGTTATGGGGCATCTCGCCCAGGTGCATCGTTATGGGGCATCTCGCCCAGGTGCATTGTTATGGGGCATCTCACCCAGGTGCATTGTTATGGGGCATCTCACCCAGGTGTATTGTTATGGGGCATCTCGCCCAGGTGCATTGTTATGGGGCATCTCGCCCAGGTTCATTGTTATGGGGCATCTCGCCCAGGTGCATTGTTATGGGTCATCTCGCCCAGGTGCATTGTTATGGGGCATCTCACCCAGGTGCATTGTTATGGGGCATCTCTCCCAGGTGCATTGTTATGGGGCATCTCACCCAGGTGCATTGTTATGGGGCATCTCACCCAGGTGCATTGTTATGGGGCATCTCGCCCAGGTGCATTGTTATAGGGCATCTCACCCAGGTGCATTGTTATGGGGCATCTCACCCAGGTGCATTGTTATAGGGCATCTCACCCAGGTGCATTGTGATAGGGCATCTCAACCAGGTGCATTGTTATGGGGCATCTCGCCCAGATTCATTGTTATGGGGCATCTCTCCCAGGTGCATTGATATGGGGCATCTCGCCCAGGTGCATTGTTATGGGTCATCTCGCCCAGGTGCATTGATATGGGGCATCTCGCCCAGGTGCATTGTTATGGGGCATCTCACCCAGGTGCATTGTTATGGGGCATCTCATCCAGGTGCATTGTTATGGGACATCTCACCTAGGTGCATTGTTATGGGGCATCTCTCCCAGGTGCATTGTTATGGGGCATCTCGCCCAAGTGCATAGTTATGGGGCATCTCTCTGGGTGCATTGTTATGGGGCATCTCACCCAGGTGCATTGTTATGGGGCATCTGGCCCAGGTTCATTGTTATGGGGCATCTCTCCCAGGTGCATTGTTATGGGGCATCTCGCCCAGGTGCATTGTTATGGGGCATCTCTCTGGGTGCATTGTTATGGGGCATCTCACCCAGGTGCATTGTTATGGGGCATCTCACCCAGGTGCATTGTTATGGGGCATCTCACCCAGGTGCATTGTTATGGGGCATCTCACCCAGGTGCATTGTTATGGGGCATCTCGCCCAGGTGCATTGTTATGGGGCATCTCACCCAGGTGCATTGTTATGGGGCATCTGGCCCAGGTTCATCGTTATGGGGCATCTCACCCAGGTGCATTGTTATGGGGCATCTCACCCAGGTGCATTGTTATGGGGCATCTCGCCCAGGTGCATTGTTATGGGGCATCTTGCTCAAGTGCATTGTTATGGGGCATCTCGCCCAAGTGCATCGTTATGGGGCATCTCACCCAGGTGCATTGTTATGGGGCATCTCTCTGGGTGCATTGTTATGGGGCATCTCTCCCAGGTGCATTGTTATGGGGCATCTCGCCCAGGTGCATTGTTATGGGGCATCTCTCTGGGTGCATTGTTATGGGGCATCTCACCCAGGTGCATTGTTATGGGGCATCTCTCCCAGGTGCATTGTTATGGGGCATCTCTCCCAGGTGCATTGTTATGGGGCATCTCACCCAGGTGCATTGTTATGGGGCATCTCACCCAGGTGCATTGTTATGGGGCATCTCGCCCAGGTGAATTGTTATGGGGCATCTCGCCCAGGTGCATTGTTATGGGGCATCTCTCTGGGTGCATTGTTATGGGGCATCTCTCTGGGTGCATTGTTATGGGGCATCTCGCCCGGGTGCATTGTTATGGGGCATCTCTCTGGGTGCATTGTTATGGGGCATCTCGCCCGGGTGCATTGTTATGGGGCATCTCACCCAGGTGCATTGTTATGGGGCATCTCACCCAGGTGCATTGTTATGGGGCATCTCACCCAGGTGCATTGTCATGGGGCATCTCGCCCAGGTGCATTGTTATGGGGCATCTCGCCCAGGTGCATTGTTATGGGGCATCTCGCCCAGGTGCATTGTTATGGGGCATCTCGCCCAGGTGCATTGTTATGGGGCATCTCTCTGGGTGCATTGTTATGGGGCATCTCTCTGGGTGCATTGTTATGGGGCATCTCACCCAGGTGCATTGTTATGGGGCACCTCGCCCAGGTGCATCGTTATGGGGCATCTCACCCAGGTGTATTGTTATGGGGCATCTCTCTGGGTGCATTGTTATGGGGCATCTCACCCAGGTGCATTGTTATGGGGCATCTCGCCCAGGTTCATTGTTATGGGGCATCTCTCCCAGGTGCATTGATATGGGGCATCTCGCCCAGGTGCATTGTTATGGGGCATCTCGCCCAAGTGCATCGTTATGGGGCATCTCACCCAGGTGCATTGTTATGGGGCATCTCACCCAGGTGCATTGTTATGGGGCATCTCACCCAGGTGCATTGTTATGGGGCATCTCGCCCAGGTGCATTGTTATGGGGCATCTCACCCAGGTGCATTGTTATGGGGCATCTGGCCCAGGTTCATTGTTATGGGGCATCTCTCCCAGGTGCATTGTTATGGGGCATCTCGCCCAGGTGCATTGTTATGGGGCATCTCTCCAGGTGCACTGTTATGGGGCATCTCACCCAGGTGCATTGTTATGGGGCATCTCGCCCAGGTGCATTGTTATGGGGCATCTCGCCCAGGTGCATTGTTATGGGGCATCTCACCCAGGTGCATTGTTATGGGGCATCTCAACCAGGTGCATTGTTATGGGGCATCTCAACCAGGTGCATTGTTATGGGGCATCTTGCCCGGGTGCATTGTTATGGGGCATCTCGCCCGGGTGCATTGTTATGGGGCATCTTGCCCGGGTGCATTGTTATGGGGCATCTCGCCCGGGGGCATTGTTATGGGGCATCTCGCCCAGGTGCATTGTTATGGGGCATCTCGCCTAGGTGCATTGTTATGGGGCATCTCTCTGGGTGCATTGTTATGGGGCATCTCACCCAGGTGCATTGTTATGGGGCACCTCGCCCAGGTGCATCGTTATGGGGCATCTCACCCAGGTGTATTGTTATGGGGCATCTCTCTGGGTGCATTGTTATGGGGCATCTCACCCAGGTGCATTGTTATGGGGCATCTCGCCCAGGTGCATTGTTATGGGGCATCTCACCCAGGTGTATTGTTATGGGGCATCTCACCCAGGTGCATTATTATGGGGCATCTCACCTAGGTGCATTGTTATGGGGCATCTCACCCAGGTGCATTGTTATGGGGCATCTCGCCCAGGTGCATTGTTATGGGGCATCTCGCCCAGGTGCATTGTTATGGGGCATCTCACCCAGGTGCATTGTTATGGGGCATCTCGCCCAGGTGCATTGTTATGGGGCATCTCACCCAGGTGCATTGTTATGGGGCATCTCACCCAGGTGCATTATTATGGGGCATCTCACCTAGGTGCATTGTTATGGGGCATCTCACCCAGGTGCATTGTTATGGGGCATCTCACCCAGGTGCATTGTTATGGGGCATCTCACCCGGGTGCATTGTTATGGGGCATCTTGCCCGGGTGCATTGTTATGGGGCATCTCGCCCCGGGGCATTGTTATGGGGCATCTCGCCCAGGTGCATTGTTATGGGGCATCTCGCCCGGGGGCATTGTTATGGGGCATCTCGCCCAGGTGCATTGTTATGGGGCATCTCGCCTAGGTGCATTGTTATGGGGCATCTCAGCCAGGTGCATTGTTATGGGGCATCTCAGCCAGGTGCATTGTTATGGGGCATCTCACCCAGGTGCATTGTTATGGGGCATCTCACCCAGGTGCATTGTTATGGGGCATCTCACCCAGGTGCATTGTTATGGGGCATCTCACCCAGGTGCATTGTTATGGGGCATCTCACCCAGGTGCATTGTTATGGGGCATCTCACCCAGGTGCATTGTTATGGGGCATCTTGGGGCACTTTAAAACAGGGGCATCTGTAAGTGACACATATTGGATATTCTGTGGGAGACATGATGGGAAATGTCTTGGCTGGCACTTTGCAGGGGGGCATCTATGGCTGCCATATAGTGGACATTAGGGGTTGACTGTATTCTATAAGTAACGGAGGGCACAATCACACATTCACACCTATGGTTTTTGACCACCTTGGTTTCCTCAGGTCGGGTCCATTAGGTAGTTCCCCCATAAGTTGGTAGGTTTCCCAATAGCTAAGTAATTTCCTCATCGTAGTCACCGTGAAAACCCCACAGGCAGCCATTGACTTCATTGCCCAATAGCAACCAATCACAATGCAGCTTTCATTTTACCGGAGCTCGATAAGTCCGCCTCCTTCTGTAGGAGGGTGATTGGATATCTACAGCTTATTGCTTGCCCATTAGGTAGGTCCCCCCCCCCACACTGCACACTGGCACATATGCTTAACCCCCCCCCCCTGCGGGCTGGCACATATACTTACCCCCCCCCCCTGCGGGCTGGCACATATACCTACCCCCCCCCCCTGCAGGCTGGCACATGTACTTAACCCCCCCCCCCCTGCAGGCTGGCACATATACTTACCCCCCCCCCCCTGCAGGCTGGCACATGTACTTAACCCCCCCCCCCCCCTGCAGGCTGGCACATATACTTAACCCCCCCCCCCCACACACACACACACACACACACTGCAGGCTGGCACATATACTTGTATACTTGCCAATGAAGATGTTTAGTTCAGATAGATAGCCCAACCCCTATCCGCGCACGCACGCACAGGTAGTTTCACCCAGTAGGTAGATGACTTCCCATGTTACATAGATAGGAGCAATGGAGAAAGCCAGTGGCTCTTTGCTCCATCATAACTTTGTGTTTTGTTTTGTTTTTTTAAATATATTTTTATTAGTTTTTACATCATTTTATATAACACAAAAACAAGTGGCCCAGCAATCATGGTTACAGAATAGAAAGATAGGACAAAAGACAATATCCCTAGATTCTAGATTCTCCATTTTATAACAGTCTACAGCAGTTACGCCCTCTACCAGGACCGGATAGACACTGGCACCCTTGGCACGCACCTGCCCGATATCCTGATCACACTCTCCAGGAGCCCTCCCATTAATCCAGCCCATGACCAGTCCCTACTGAGCTGAACTAAACCTCTGACTCCATCTTGTTCCCTCCTTATTAGCTGACAACGTTCTGTGCTTCTCTGAGGTGAATGGGAACACCGGCGAATGTGTGGACTATCTCGGAGAAGGGGTGTCCGAGGAGGACTGCTGCATGAATATCAAATATGCCTATAAGGAGGATCAAAATTCCCCATGTCAGGCCTGTCGGTAAGAGCTTGCTGCTACTTTCAAGATTTTCTTGGTTGCCCTTGGAAACAGACAACATACAGATCTGCCCTGTTGTCAGAGATGAGATCTAACAGTTCCCACAATGCATTGCTCTCTGGAAATTCAGGACTTAGTTTAAGGTGCAAATGGAGGACATAATATCATGTAGTTATGGAGGGCGAAAGGGGTATTGTTTTTGGAGCTAGGTTGTCAGAAGTTAATCTAAACTTTGGGCCCTATTACACCAACAGATTATCTGACAGATTTTTTTAAAGCCAAAGCCACGAATGGATTTGAAAAGAGAAATCTCAGTCTTTCCTTTGTTACCTGTTCTCTGTTTATAATCCATTCCTGTCTTTGCTTAAGAAAATCTGTCAGATAATCTGTTAGTGTAATAGGGCCTAGACCAGACCAGACTTAGACTCTCTAGTCTGAATACACAAAGTTGCCCCATGAGCATGGGCATAACTACCAGAGTAGCAGCCATAGCGACTGCTACGGGGCCCGTCGCATCAGGGGCCCAGTGACCCACTCCTGCAATACACTGGCCTTCATGGTGCTGCAAATGTCCGATTAACTGCAAGCCCTCCCGACGAGCACTTGCAGTTAAATGTTAAAGGTTATGACTACACTTGATGGGTTTGTAGTCAGTCGGAGGGGGGGCCCAATCAAAATGTTGCTATGGGGCCCAGCCATTTCTAGGTACGCCCCTGCCCATGAGGCCAGTCTCTGAACCAATGTCTACAATCTGATGTGCGGCCATGTTGTTCTGTGTCACACTCACGCTGACTCTTTCTTCTCCAGCCCGGCTGAGTGGTCTCCGTGGAGCGATTGGTCCGGATGTACGGTGTCGTGTCTGGAAGGCGTCCAGAAGAGACAGAGGGTCTGTATAGGAATTGGAGACTGTGAAGGAAAAAAAGTGGAGGTTCAGTCCTGTAGCCTTAAGAGCTGCTGTCCTCGTAAGTGCTATTCTATGGGCCGTTGGGGGGGGGGGGGGGGGGGTCCAGCTTAGATTGTGAAGTTTTGCCTTTAAAGGTGACTGTCCCTTTAAGAAGCAGAACCTGCAAATTCCCAGGAAGATAGAAAAACAATGTTTTTTCTGTCACCATTCTTCCTAGGAAACACGGCCTGACCTTTACTGGAACCAGGACCAGGCTTCAATGTTTGTACTGTGAGCAAACATGGCTGAGGTCGCGGGCAGAGGGCATAGTACACATCTACCCCCCAGGCACTACAGCCCACATAGCACACCCGCCCCGCTCTCAGCATTGTCCTTATGCTTATTGTTTAGCTGTATTATTTCTCTACTATTATATGGGAACTGATAATGTTATGTGTATACTGTATGATGTGGAGACTGTAGGGAAGTATTATGCAGGTACTGTAAGAAATTATTATATGGGACTGTATGGCGGTATATTCTGGGCCCTGTATGACATCATTATGTGGGAAATGTATGGATGTAAAGGCGTTATATGGCACCTTTTGTTGTCAGTGTATATATGTTACATATATATGTTATATAAGTATTATGTTACTATTCACTCTGTGGCAGTAGTATGTGTGCACTATATGGCAGGCTATGCTGGAAGTGTAGTGCGGTAACACATGACCTGTTAGCACTTATGCAGTAATTCAGGTGGTGTTAATGAAGTCCAGCAATCAACTCAACCCGGAAAATGTTTACCGATGAAATTTTCTTAAAGGCACAGTTAGGGTCCTATTACATGGAGCGATTTTTACCAATTAACGACTAACGATAAACGATCGCAAACGAGATGGTATATCATTAACCTGAAATCGTTCACCATATTACACAGGACGATAGTCGTCAGTTACAATCGTTGCTATGATCGTTTGTTCCTTCTGATCCCGGCAAAACAACGGACAATGTGCAATTACACTGAACGATTAGTGAACAAATGCGGAACTTGAGTGAACGAACGTGGAATTACAGCGAACGATTAACGATAATTTTAGGTTCAGATCTAAATCAATGATCAACTACATACAAATGATTTTTCGATCGTTGCCTGCAATTACACAGAACGATTATCGTTTAAATTCGAACGATATAACGATTTTTCACATGGTAATAGGGCCCTAACACAGTCCCAGTCTCTCTTAAATAAAGGTGCAATAATACTGACTTGGTTATCTGATATGATCGGGGGGGTCCCAGCATTGTACTGGTTATCTGATATGATCAGTGGGGGTCCCAGTATTGTATTGGTTATCTGATATAATCAGTGGGGGTCCCAGCATTGTACTGGTTATCTGATATGATCAGTGGGGGTCCCAGTATTGTATTGGTTATCTGATATGATCAGTGGGGGTCCCAGCATTGTACTGGTTATCTGATATGATCAGTGGGGGTCCCAGTATTGTATTGGTTATCTGATATAATCAGTGGGGGTCCCAGCATTGTACTGGTTATCTGATATGATCAGTGGGGGTCCCAGTATTGTATTGGTTATCTGATATGATCAGTGGGGGTCCCAGCATAGTATTGGTTATCTGATATGATCAGTGGGGGTCCCAGTATTGTATTGGTTATCTGATATGATCAGTGGGGGTCCCAGCATTGTATTGGTTATCTGATATGATCAGTGGGGGTCCCAGTATTGTATTGGTTATCTGATATAATCAGTGGGGGTCCCAGCATTGTACTGGTTATCTGATATGATCAGTGGGGGTCCCAGTATTGTATTGGTTATCTGATATGATCAGTGGGGGTCCCAGCATAGTATTGGTTATCTGATATGATCAGTGGGGGTCCCAGCATTGTATTGGTTATCTGATATGATATGTGGGGGTCCCAGCATAGTACTGGTTATCTGATATGATCAGTGGGGGTCCCAGCATTGTATTGGTTATCTGATATGATCTGTGGGGGTCCCAGCATTGTATTGGTTATCTGATATGATCAGTGGGGGTCCCAGCATTGTATTGGTTATCTGATATAATCAGTGGGGGTCCCAGCATTGTACTGGTTATCTGATATGATCAGTGGGGGTCCCAGCATTGTACTGGTTATCTGATATGATCAGTGGGGGTCCCAGCATTGTACTGGTTATCTGATATGATCAGTGGGGGTCCCAGTATTGTATTGGTTATCTGATATGATCAGTGGGGGTCCCAGCATTGTATTGGTTATCTGATATGATCTGTGGGGGTCCCAGTATTGTATTGGTTATCTGATATGATCAGTGGGGGTCCCAGTATTGTATTGGTTATCTGATATGATCAGTGGGGGTCCCAGCATTGTACTGGTTATCTGATATGATCAGTGGGGGTCCCAGCATTGTACTGGTTATCTGATATGATCAGTGGGGGTCCCAACATTGTATTGGTTATCTGATATCTCTGACCCCTTGTTATCCCCATAGAGGCGGGAGGCTGGTCTGACTGGACCCCGTGGTCCGAGTGCTCTGTCACATGTTCGGTCGGACAAAGGCAACGGACCAGACAATGCAACAACCCTCCGCCGTCCTGTAATGGAGAATGCGAGGGTGACAGCATAGAGACAATACCGTGCGACACTCTGCAGATTTGTCCAAGTAAGTAAAGTAAGATCTCTGATATAATGTACAGTATGCTACTTAAAGGGGCTCTCCAACTTTAGTACCTGGTACTGGTCTGGGTACTGGGACCCTGCTGATGCCATGAATAAAGGAGTCCCAGCACTTGGTTAGAAGCAGAAGTACAGGATAACCCCTTTAAGCAGACTAAGCTGGCCGCCATTTTGTGAGTCTACAACCAACTCAATAGAACACAAAATTCTGGTGGTTAATTCTGCTGATCTTTTCTCCGTCCCCAGCTCACGGCTCCTGGGGTAACTGGGGGGCCTGGGATCAATGTTCCTTCAGCTGCACCAGAGAAGGTTCTGGAGTTTTCCCAGTTCAGTCCCGTTTCCGAGAGTGTAATAACCCTCCGCCCTCCACCAGCCCACTCGGAAGAGACTGTGACGGAAGTAGGCAAGACACCAGAGAATGTCGAGATGTTCCCTTCTGTGAGGGTAAGTCCCTGGGAAATGGAAACTGTCAACAAGCTGCTGTTGACGGATCTGACATAATAATACCCTATAGGGAATGGGCCCAGGGGCTGACGTATTGGTCCCTGCCATCTATCATCTATGGGAGTCCCTCAGATATTGATACTGAAGGTACTGGTGACTATAAGTATGGGAGGAAGGGAAGTCAGGTGGGTAATTTAAGGGGAACCCATGACACTGAAAATGTCATGTTCTAGAGCGGGAGGGGCTGAGCCGACTCATATACATACGTGTGGGAAAAGTATAAGTAGCTCTACTAATATATTTATTTAAAGGGGTTGTTCACCAAAAAAAAAAAAATTTCCAAATCAGCTGGTGGCAGAAAGTGCCAGAGATTTGTAATTTACTTCTATAAATAAAAATTGAAAGCCTTTCAGTACTTATCAGCTGCTGTATTACCTGCAGGAAGTGATGTATTCCCTCCAGTCTGGAAAGCAGGTGAGGTTTTCTATGAGGATTTGCTGATACTCTGGACAGTTCCTGCCATGGACAGAGGTGGCAGCAGAGAGCACTGTGTCAGACTGGAGATAATACACCACTTCCTGCAGGACATACAGCAGCTGATAAATACTGGAAGAGTGGAGATTTTTTTTTTTAATAGTCATTGACTGACAGGCTTCTTCAAATAAGAAATTTATATAAGTTTTGTCTTATCAATATGTTTATGAGCATTATGTACTGTTTTTTGTTAATTTATTACCCTGCCTGCTGACTGTTTCCACATTTAGGGTGTGTTCACACCTACAGGATCCGCAGCAGATTTGATGGTGCAGATTTGATGCTCTGTTCAGCTATTTAAATGAAATCTGCTGCGGATCCGCTGCAAATCCGCAGCAGAAAATAAGCTGCAGATCCGGTAAGTGTGAACGTACCCTTAAGGGGTATTCTAACAGCAAATAAAAAAACATGAAAGCGTATAGCAGTGCTTACCTGTCTGAAACCCCCAGAAACCCATGGCCTTTCACTTCTTCCTGGTGTAGCAGTTGCTAAGCACTACAATCCTCAGAATGCATTGCTTTCCCTCAGATCTCCATTACATTTCTCCCACCCTGCCTAATCCCCTCCCATAGCCCTCCTGCCAATTCCAGAATGTTGCAGTATACAGCAGATTTCTGCTCTACAGTCAGTTAAATTTGCAGCACCTGCTGTATTCATTCCTTGTCTGCTCATCTGCCTGTGGCATTGTTAAGCACAAGTTTCTGTAGGCTGTAGGGGCTGGTCAGAAATGGTGACATCACTGTAGGGGTGGAGCTTGAGCTCAGAGACAAGCCACACCTACTAAGGCAGCAGAGGATAATGCTTTGACTCTGGAGAGAGGGAGGAGTCAGGAAGCTGCTGAGACAACACCACCATTAAAAGACTACACAACTTCCTGTGAGGTGTGAATACACTGAAGCCAGCACTATTAGTGATAAGACTATATTAGTGAGTTATATGCCATTATATATCATTTAAGGCTGTGTGTGACATGTGGTGTCTCTGCAGTGGATGGACAATGGGGACCATGGCAGGATGCCTCGGAGTGTTCTGTCACCTGCGGTGTCGGGCGGATAAGACAGACGAGGCAATGTGATAGCCCCGCCCCCCGTCATAAGGGAAAGGACTGTGTCGGACCATCACAGAGACAGACTATCTGCAATACAAAGAAGCCATGCCCCAGTAAGTGCAATTATGTGTCTATAGGGGGTGGGTGACCCCAAAGATCCAGCCGTCTATATAAAGGGGGATCCTGTATCCCCAACAAGCAGAGAACTATCCAGTGCACTGATCCTCTTCTCTCCTGCAGTTGATGGGCAGTGGACCGAGTGGGGTGCCTGGTCCAAGTGCACCCGTCTTCAAGGGGACCCAATCCGTTGCAGGCAAAGAGTCGGGAACCAGTACAGACATCGCAAGTGTGAAGGCCAGAACTACGAGGGGAAGTGGTGCGAGGGGAAGCCTAGGGACAGCCGAGCCTGCTACGACATGGATAACTGTCCTCGTGAGTGATATCACTACGGTTCTGACTCCCTACTGTGGGCCCAGTGACTTCTCAGTCCATATATGGGAGGGGAGGAGCTTGTATATTTGCATAAAAGGGCGTTTCTCTGACAAGGGAGAATATAGTGGAACGTGAGGTCACTGCGAGTTGTGTCATTATGGGTGAAATGGTAAAACCTTTTAAAACTTTTTATGCAGTTGACGGTTCCTGGACAGAATGGAGCGAATGGGGACAATGCTCATCACCATGTGGGCAATCCGAGAAAACACGATACCGGGAGTGCTTACCGACATATCCCCCATATCCGTGAGTCATATAGCATACATGTCTGTAGGGGGGTTATATTCCTGTATATAGGGGGCAGTATTATAGTAGTTATATTCTTGTATATAGGAGCAGTATTATAGTAGTTATATTCTTGTATATAGGAGCAGTATTATAGTAGTTATATTCCTGTATATAGGGGCAGTATTATAGTAGTTATATTCTTGTATATAGGAGCAGTATTATAGTAGTTATATCCTTGTATATAGGAGCAGTATTATAGTAGTTATCGCACGAACTGAAGAGAATGGAACGGCTGCACATCCCATCTATGGCTGATACTAATGCCGCTAGGCCTATATTAAAAATCAACACCAGAGTGTCTGTATATGAATTGATCAAGCCATATTGCCCCGTGTACCACCGCGCAGGTCCTCTGGTCCACACGGGTCCCTACGCTAACTCCACACCGTGTCGGTCAGCGACCGCGAACCCCGCAAAGCGTGCACATGTAGGGAAGGGAGGCCATGGAACGGCCCTGCAACCCCAATGTCACAGGACCAGACCCAATTAGCAGGAGACACCTGAGTGCTCATGGTTTTAATCCCTCCTGTCTGTCCCATTCTATCTTTGATAGCTATGGTGAGTGCAATACCTTATCCAGACTTGTGCTGTTTGGGGGCGACCTTCTCCGCCGGCGGTGCTGGCTGGGTTTTGGTGTGGCATTTTTGGGTCTGGTCCTGTGGCATGGGGGTTGCAGGGCCGTTCCATGGCCTCCCTTCCCTGACTGTGCACGCCTGCGGGGGTGGTGGTCGCTGACCGGCACAGTGTGGACTTAGTGTAGGGACCCATGTGTATCAGATACCGGCACGCGGTACATGGGGCAGTGTGGCTTGATCAATTCACATACAGAATTCTGATGTTTTTTATGCAGCCGAGAGGTACTAGTATCATCCATAGGTGTGAGGTGCACCACTCTTTTTCTTCCCTGAACCGTATTATAGTAGTTATATTCCTGTATATAGGAGCAGTATTATAGTAGTTATATTTCTGTATATAGGAGCAGTATTATAGTAGTTATATTCCTGTATATAGGAGCAGTATTATAGTAGTATATTCCTGTATATAGGAGCAGTATTATAGTAGTTATATTCCTGTATATAGGAGCAGTATTATAGTAGTTATATTCCTGTATATGGGGGCAGTATTATAGTAGTTATATTCCTGTATATAGAGGGCAGTATTATAGTAGTTATATTCTTGTATATAGGAGCAGTATTATAGTAGTTATATCCTTGTATATAGGAGCAGTATTATAGTAGTTATATTTCTGTATATAGGATCAGTATTATATAATAGTTATATTCTTGTATATAGGAGCAGTATTATAGTAGTTATATTCCTGTATATAGGGGGCAGTATTTTAGTAGTTATATTCTTGTATACAGGAGCAGTATTATAGTAGTTATATTCTTGTATATAGGAGCAGTATTATAGTAGTTATATTCTTGTATATTGGAGCAGTATTATAGTAGTTATATTTTTGTATATAGGAGCAGTATTATATAATAGTTATATTCTTGTATATAGGGGCAGTATTATAGTAGTTATATTCCTGTATATAGGAGCAGTATTATAGTAGTTATATTCCTGTATATAGGAGCAGTATTATAGTAGTTATATTCCTGTATATAGGGGGCAGTATTATAGTAGTTATATTCTTGTATATAGGAGCAGTATTATAGTAGTTATATTCCTGTATATAGGAGCAGTATTATAGTAGTTATATTCTTGTATATAGGAGCAGTATTATAGTAGTTATATTCCTGTATATTGGAGCAGTATTATAGTAGTTATATTCCTGTATATAGGAGCAGTATTATAGTAGTTATATTCTTGTACATAGAAGGTAAGAATATACATAGCCATACATTACATGCATACGTATACATATTATACGTTTATTGCTGGAGTGTTTCTTTAATGTAACCAATATTTTATAAGGTGTAAATGATATTTTTCTCTCTCTAGGGACGTTGTGGAAGGAGCCACTAAGGTTGTAGAAGTTTTTTTCTCTGGAGTTCCAAAACCAAAGTGTAGTCCTATTGATGGAGAAAGCTTGAAGGTGGAGGAGACAACAGATTGTAAAAATCTTCCAAAATGTCCTTAAGGTAAAAAGCGAGTAGTAAAAGATTCTTTACACTGAAGCTTAGTGGTTGATGTATATATTTTAGTAATATTGATTTTCTTTTCCTTCCTCTTTTTCAGAGCCAGAAAAGCAATAGAATACATGTATAACTGTGCATCCATGTGGCCCTGGATATTGGAAATGAAAGATCCAAAATCCCTTAAAAGGTTTATTCTGGAATAAATATAAATAAAAACTTAGTTATTTTTTCCAAAAACAGCGCCACCTCTGTCCTTGTGGCATTGCAACTAATATCTATTGATTGCTATTCCACCCTGGCCACCGGAGAAAAGCTGGATCCAATCCTAGGAAACTGGGAGAAGCTTCCCAGGATTGGATCCAGCTTTTCCCTGCATCCTGGGAGGAGTGGCCGGGAGCTGAGCCGAAAGGCTGGCGGCCTGATGAGATCAGCGCAGATCAAACGAAGCGCTTCGCTCATCTCTAGTTGTAATACCACACACAACCTGAGGACACGTGTGACGCTGTTGTAGTTTGAAAGCAGGCCTGAAAGCACTGACAGTTTACAGGGATATGACTTTTATATATATATATGTACCCCTACATCTAGATCTACTTTTTCATCCGGTCATTTTCTTACTGTTGATGATGTTTGATGTCTTTTTAAGTTCTAGTTTAAAAAATTAAATAAAGTCTTTTTAGCAAATACAAGGCTTATCTATTTAAAGGGAATCTCTGACTAGGTTTATTCCGCCTTAAATGAGGGCAGCATACACTAATGACAGAAATGCTTAACAGATCGGTGAATTACTTACATCATTCCGTTCAGCTGTTCTCCTAATATGCAGGAGAATAGGATTCTTGCCGCACCCCTTCACCGTCCCTCCAACTGCTGATTGACAGATGACTGACTATACACAGCATGGATAGATAACTGCCAATCAGCAGCTTGAAGGGAGGGATGGAGTTTTCTGCTTCTCATGAATATCCAGGACTACTGGGCTCATGCACATAATGGAGAGGACTACTTATTGTCCGTGTTATTCAGGAGGATACCTCTGGATTAGCTGCAGAGAACAATGTCAGTGATACATCATTCTGTTCAGCTTCTCTGTCACTATTTTATGCTACCCTGAGATACGACGTCTCTTTAAGGTGATTCTAGTTACTTCTGATACTGACCAGTAGGTGGCGCAGTTAAACAATGTTCAGGGCATTCCTGCTACTGGAGCTTTAACATAGATATATAGCGCCTCCCATGTGTAGATTAATGTGAGCCCATCAGCTAGTGGGAAACCTCATGAAAAAGATTTCATTAAAATCAAATGATCAAATGTGTATAATTGGGGGAAGGGGGGCGGTGAACAATCAAGAAAAGCAACGGATCTCTTATCCTGGATGACTGCTTCAAAAAAAATATTAATAACAATTGAAGTGCAATTTGCTCTGTGACCACTAGGTGTCAGACCAGCATTAATGTTACTATTTAGAATTTTTTTTTTTTGCTTTTCATCACTTTGACATTAACCTCAGCAGCCCCAATGTGTCAGGTCAGTGGCTACATTTTAATTTCATTCATGTTCAGCATAGACAGAGGGATGACGCTTGCAGACTATAAAAGACGGAGGGAAATCACTGAATATAATGCTAATAGAGGAGGAAATAAAAGTAATAGCACTAGGGATAAATGTCTATTAATCATCCCTACCCGGCACTGCTCATCCTGACCCTCCTGGATCATGAAGAGGATTGAAAAACCATCAGAATAACTGTGAAGCTAAACCATGGATCCTAACTACAGCCTTGAGTAATGCGGAATATAATGCAATATAATAGTCAGGATCTCCGGACCATTCAGGGACCAGGGAAAGCTGGGTGGCTGCCCATATTAGCTGCAACCAGGAAAAAAATTATATATTCCCGGAAAGGGGTCAGGGTGAAAAAAATAAAGTGAGGCTGCACAGCTTAATATGGCTACTCAATAGGAAAATACCATCACCCCCATTTACATCTATCTGTATGACGGATAACAGCAGAGTCCTATGACACCTCATTACAAGCCGCTGGTTTTACGGGTCAATTTCTGCCCTATATAAGAGCGTCACCTCCAGTCCCATGAAATCCTGCTATAACCATGAGTCATCGCGGCGAAGAGGACAGAAATAGCCGATGTGCATCTCCGCTATATATATACTGTATATACAGCAGCTTCTGTGATTGGTGAGAATGTAATGTGCAAAAGGATTTCTTATCATACAAAATGCAGAGATGACCCCAAGGAGAAGACAATGTATTGCGTATATAAAGCAAACATACTAGACAAATATCATCATCCATACACTATTATATCTTACATTCATGAATGTAACAAGAATATACAAGAATATAACTACTATAATACTGCTCCTATATACAGGAATATAACTACTATAATACTGCTCCTATATACAAGAATATAACTACTATAATACTGCCCCTATATACAGGAATATAACTACTATAATACTGCTCCTATATACAAGAATATAACTACTATAATACTACTCCTATATACAAGAATATAACTACTATAATACTGCTCCTATATACAAGAATATAACTACTATAATACTGACCCCTATATACAGGAATATAACTACTATAATACTGCTCCTATATACAGGAATATAACTACTATAATACTGCCTCCTATATACAAGAATATAACTACTATAATACTGCCCCTATATACAGGAATATAACTACTATAATACTGCTCCTATATACAGGAATATAACTACTATAATACTGCTCCTATATACAGGAATATAACTACTATAATACTGCTCCTATATACAGGAATATAACTACTATAATACTGCTCCTATATACAAGAATATAACTACTATAAAACTGCTTCCTATATACAAGAATATAACTACTATAATACTGCCCCCTATATACAAGAATATAACTACTATAATACTGCTCCTATATACAAGAATATAACTACTATAATACTGCTCCTATATACAAGAATATAACTACTATAATAGCTTTGATAGCTATGGTGAGTGCAATACCTTATCCAGACTTGTGCTGTTTGGGGGCAGCTTCCTCCGCCGGTGGTGCTGGCTGGGTTTTGGTCTGGCAATTTTGGGTCTGGTTCCGTGGCATGGGGGTTGCAGGGCCGTTCCATGGCCTCCCTTCCCTGACTGTGCACGCCTGCGGGGGGGGGGGTGGTCGCTGACCGGCACAGTGTGGACTTAGTGTAAGGACCCATGTGTATCAGATACCTGCACGCGGTACATGGGGCAGTGTGGCTTGATCAATTCACATACAGAATTCTGATGTTTTTTATGCAGCCGAGAGGTACTAGTATCAGCCATAGGTGTGAGGTGCAGCACTCTTTTTCTTCCCTGAACCATAACTACTATAATGCTGCTCCTATATACAAGAATATAACTACTATAATACTGCTCCTATATACAGGAATATAACTACTATAATGCTGCTCCTATATACAAGAATATAACTACTATAATACTGCTCCCTATAAGAAAGAACATACCCAGACTTCTAGGCTCGGAGTATTGGACACATGATGAGGCTGTTATACATATATACTGTGCTGTATTTTTCAGGTTATGGATATATACCTAAAGAAGGATGTATTTCGTGATTATAGAGCAGACACAGAGCACTCTGTCAGACACTATAGATAAGGGGTGCGGTGAGACCCATGGCGGTTCCTTATACGTCAGATTTGTGTGACGTATTTTATACAATCTAGTGTGACATATTGGTTTGTATTGTAGTGTATATGTAGTGGTAGTGGACGGCCTGAGGACCACCTGGTCCATAGTAGATTGGGGGGGGGGGGTGTCTATGAATTTCTCCTCATGGTCTTTGTGGTCCTCTATGCATCTCCACCCCTTGCCCAGGGTCATCCATTTCCACTCTTGTATAGTCAGACTTTGCATATGTTTACTGCAATTATGGAAGCCCCCCGCAGGTCGAATCAACAAGATAATACCCCCACCCCCCTAATATTCTCCTGTGTCCCCTCCCCGGTCGCCCGTACACCCTGATGGAGTCCATTGTAGGTGATACAAGATGGCTCTTTGTCTCGGCCTGTTTGATGTCGGCTCTTAGACACTCGTATTGTTCTTTTTGGATGCCCAGAGGGGCGCGCTGGCTTTGTTGTTGCAGTGACACACACAGGCATTCTTCACTTGTAGCCTGGAGTCTTGGATTTCCTTCCAGGAGACCGGTCGGACCGGTTCCTCCAGGGATCGTATTCCTGAGTGGATTGTAGCTTCACAACTCGTAGCCCGGGGCCTGGAGTCTGAAGAAGGTAACACCTCACCGCGACAGCTGTGGCCGCTTGGCATGTGGGGAGGAATGCTCCTGTGACATGTCGAGAAGCTGCGAGGACTTGTCGGGAAGGTGGGGCCGGCCGTCCTGAGGGTTACACATCTTCCCTCCTAAATCCCACAATCTGCCCTCTTATTCGCCATATCTTATAATTACAGATCATGAGGAGAAGCTTCATCTCTGAGGATTTACTGAGAACGTCCTGAAGGATCTGAGGCCTACATAGGGATAGTCCCGCTCAGAACCCCTCATACAATGCGGCTACACAGTCTAGAGCAGGGGGAGGCATCCTAGGCCGTCCAGCTGTTGCAAAACTACAACTCCCATCATGCCAAAGCTAAAGCTTTGGCTGTCCGGGCATGATGGGAGTTGTAGTTTTGCAATCTATCTTTCTATCTAAGCCTATCATGTGGAGTACCATATGAAGTATCTAAGCCTATCATGTGGCATACTATATGGAGTATCTAAGCCTATTGTGTGGCATACCATATGGAGTATCTAAGCCTATCATGTGGCATAACATATGGAGTATCTAAGCCTAGTGTGTGGAGTACCATATGGAGTATCTAAGCCTATCATGTGGCATAACATGGAGTATCTAAGCCTATCATGTGGCATAACATATGGAGTATCTAAGCCTATCATGTGGCATAACATATGGAGTATCTAAGCCTAGTGTGTGGAGTACCATATGGAGTATCTAAGCCTATCATGTGGCATAACATGGAGTATCTAAGCCTATCATGTGGCATAACATATGGAGTATCTAAGCCTATCATGTGGCATACCATATGAAGTATCTAAGCCTATCAGGTGGCATACCATATGGTGTATCTAAGCCTATCATGTGGCATACCATATGAAATATCTAAGCCTCTTATGTGGCATACCATATGGAGTATCTAAGCCTATCATGTGGAGTACCATATGAAGTATCTAAGCCTATCATGTGGCGTACCATTTGGAGTATCTAAGCCTATTGTATGGCATACCATATGGAGTATCTAAGTCTATCGTGTGGCGTACCATATGGAGTAGCTAAGCCTATCGTGTGGCATACCATATGGTGTATCTAAGCCTATTGTGTGAGATACTATTGGTTTATGTGAAATACTGTTGGTGTATCTAAGCCTATTGTTTAGAATACCATTTAGTGTATCTAAGCCTATTGTGTAGGATACTGCTGGTGTATCTAAGCCTATCATGAGGGATACTGTTTGGTGTATCTAAGCCTTTCTTGTGGGATACTGTTCAGTGTATCTATGCCTATCATGTGGGACAGTCATTGTTTTATCGAAGCCTATTGTGTAGGATACTGTTTGGTGTATCTAAGGCTATCATATGGGATACAGTTTGGTGTATCTAAGCCTATAATGTGGGATACTGTTTGGTGTATCTAAGCCTATAATGTGGCATACTGTTTGGTGTATCTAAGCCTATCATGTAGGATACTGTTTGGTGTATCTAAGCCTTTCATATAGGATACTGTTTGGTGTATCGAAGCCTATAATGTGGCATACTGTTTGGTGTATCTAAGCCTATAATGTGGGGCACTGTTTGGTGTATCTAAGCCTATAATGTGGGATACTGTTTGGTGTATCTAAGCCTATCATGTGGGATACTGTTTGGTGTATCGAAGCCTATAATGTGGCATACTGTTTGGTGTATCGAAGCCTTTCATATAGGATACTGTTTGGTGTATCGAAGCCTATAATGTGGGGCACTGTTTGGTGTATCTAAGCCTATCATGTAGGATACTGTTTGGTGTATCTAAGCCTATCATGTAGGATACTGTTTGGTGTATCTAAGCCTATCATGTAGGATACTGTTTGGTGTATCGAAGCCTATCATGTAGGATACTGTTTGGTGTATCTAAGCCTATAATGTGGGATACTGTTTGGTGTATCTAAGCCTATAATGTGGGGCACTGTTTGGTGTATCAAAGCTTATAATGTGGCATACTGTTTGGTGTATCTAAGCCTATCATGTAGGATACTGTTTGGTGTATCTAAGCCTATCATGTGGGGCACTGTTTGGTGTATCTAAGCCTATCATCTGGGGTCCTGTTTGGTGTATCTAAGCCTATAATGTGGGATACTGTTTGGTGTATCTAAGGCTATCATATGGGATACAGTTTGGTGTATCTAAGCCTATAATGTGGGATACAGTTTGGTGTATCTAAGCCTATAATGTGGGATACTGTTTGGTGTATCGAAGCCTTTAATGTGGGATACTGTTTGGTGTATCTAAGCCTATCACATATGATAACCATTACCCATTGGATGACTGCAGGGCGATGATGTCACTGCTATACCACACACACACATATATATATACTGAGGATGCCGCCATCTGTCACTGGGGTCACATGACTCATGGCTCTCTCGTCTCTCGTACAATGAATCACTCAGTGCAGGTAACACACCTGGCTCTGCGGCTTTGTGTCGTGTTCAGACCTGCGTCTACAAGGAACTCTCCATCCACTGGCTGTAGATCCGGGGGAACCAGACGCCCCAGGACCCCCCATGTCCTCTGCCGGGGTCACACTGTGCAGGAGGGAGATTGTGTCCCCAGGAGGTGATCACTCCAGAGGATTTCTATTCACTCACAGCAAGCAGAGATCTGGGGAAGAGGAGAGGAACTAACATGTGATAGATAGATAGATAGATAGATAGATAGATAGATAGATAGGAGATAGATAGGAGATAGATAGATAGATAGATAGATAGATAGATAGATAGATAGATAGAGATAGATAGATAGATAGATAGAGATAGATAGATAGATAGATAGGAGATAGATAGATAGAAGGTAGATAGATCAATAGATAGATAATAGATAGATAGATGATAGATAGATAGATAGATAGATAGATAGGAGATAGATAGATAGGAGATAGATAGATAGATAGATGATAGATAGGAGATAGATAGATAGATAGATAGATAGATAGATAGATAGATAGATAGGAGATAGATAGATAGAAGATAGATAGAGATACCTTGAGGGAAACCTGAGGGTCTACACCTGGAGCCCACCTAGTATACAATAGAATTAACTTCAGTGGAGGGGATGAATACATATATATATATATATATATATATATATATATATATATATATATATATGATCTGTTACATGTATTAGAGGTGTTACAGCGTAATGTTGTAAGTGACAAGACCCTGGTGTCGGCCAAAAGGACCTTGAGGGCCACCGGGGGCCCACCCACCATATCAATGTGTAAATAAGCCAAATCAGAGGTAAAAGGATACCCGGTGCATTGTATAAGTATTCACCCCCTTCCGACTTCCAGAAACTACTCCGTCCAGTATTTTTAGTGCAATCTGGTATATTTTAAACCTCAACCTTTTGCTCTACAGCTGTTGCAAAACTACAACCCCCACCATGTCCCGACAGCCGAAGGCAGGTTGTCACCCATTGCCGGAAGGTAAGGGACTCGACTCCATGATATAACAAATCACTTTTATTTCAATCATTTCATTTGTACACAATGATCCAATATAAACCCATTACAGGAACCCCCCTCCTCTGCACCCCCATAAAAAAATTCTTCAGAATTCCATTTCGACTGATAAAATATCAATAAATATATATATATATTACAATAGCGGCAGTAGAGTCTCTCATCTCCAGTCCTTCGGCAGTGCTCATAAGTGTTGAAGATCCAAAGAAAAAAAGGTCCATTGGGTGGCGCTAGCGCCTGGTTGGGTTTTCCTGAGAAGACGGGGAGTCTGCTGCGGCCCGGATTAAGAACCATCTGGAACCCAGGGCTTTGGAGAAGTGGTCCTCTACCGAACTGTAGGAGGAAGGAGCTGGAAGGGAGCGGAGACTTGGATGAGAGGTGCAGGATTTGAGACTTCGTTGGAAATGTTCTTCTACCTCCGGGGAGCAGGATCTGGGGGACCCTACAAAGAGATAAATGTTGAGTTTGATGTTTTTACAAAAAATTCATTCAATGCAAAGATCAGGTCTAAAATTTAAGAACTTACGTTGGGTATGTGAATCCCGGAGGAGATTAGATGTGGTCTTGTTGTCTGTAGATGGTGGTGGACTTGTCCTGGTCTTGTTGTCTGTAGATGGTGGTGGACTTGTCCTGGTCTTGTCGATAGTTGGAGTTGGACTTGTTCTGGTCTTGTTCTCCATAGTCGTAAGTGGACTTGTTGTGGTCTTGTCCATAGTCGGAAGTGGACTTGTTTTCGGTCTGGATATACAAGTGATGACTGAAGGTCTCATCTAAAACAAGAGGAGCAAAGTTATATTAGACCTGGCTGGACCTTCAGAAGACCACTGTTGACCTGACCATCTTCATTGGGTCATAAAGAAATCACCCACCTGTTGCAGCATGGCTGAGGACACCATAGGTGGTTCGCTTGGCTTTTCCAACCTTTTGACCAAAGCTAGAGGTTGTTCTTCTTCTTGTCGGAGCCTCCGTTCTGGCATTAACCTCTTTAGAACATTTTTGAGGTCCACATGGGCAGCCAATACTTTGGGGCTGGGGGTCACGGTTGCAGGAGGTTGTCTTGTTGCACACTTCACGTTCACTGGTGACTGAGATGACTTGTCCCTGTAAGAAGACATTGAAGGCTTAATAAACTTTGCAAACTTTTGGAAAATTTTTGAAAAAAAATATGTGACGTCTAGGGCATCCCCAGCCATTTCAAAACTACAACCTCCATCATGATGGAGGTTGTAGTTTTGCAAGAGCTGAGGAGCCACAGGATGGGGACAATGATCTACGGGATAGGTTCGGGGTCTACAGGACAGTCCAACTAGAATTTATGGAATGTACCATTTGTAAAGACTCTGATAGAACAATGCTTACCTGTTCAGGTAGCTGGAAGAACACAGTCTCTTCTGGGGTTGTGGTGGGTCCAGACTCAGTTTGCGTTTGATGGGGTAGATGGGGATCCCATGGTTGGTTAATGGACGGTAGCGGTCCACGTTACGTGCGCTGTGCTGTCCTACAATGATACAAGCCATATTAGTATTGTGTATACCCTTGGAGACCCCTTATTGGGCATAGTACTTAATATATAGAAAAAAGAGACAATAAGGCATCTAAATCCTCACTTAAAGTGTCAATGGTCAAAGCATCGGCCAATACATGCACACAAGTCCCCCCACCAGGGTCAATGGTTCCCCCCTACATGCTGCTACATGGAGCATTACCGGGTGGTCTATATAGACAGAGTGCAATGTTTTGGAACATACCATTAACAATCTAGGGGTAAACCTAAATAGTATAATAATGGGGGAATGAGTTGCATTACAGTAAGAGCAGATGGCACCCACCTTCTAGGATGTAGACCTTGAAGCCACTGGAGATTCCCATAGTATACTGCAGGCTGGACACGGCCATTGTCACTGTGTTGAACAGCTGCAGGATTCCACACAATTCTACCTGGAGCTGCACTCCGCTGGTTTTATATTTACCTGGATAAAAGGACGGCCAATCAGAGGAGGGGCTGCACTTGGCTCCGCCCACCCCTCACCTGGATGATCACCTTTCAGAGCACTCCCCCCCCCCATCTCATCACCTGTGTTGTCAGCACCTACTGTGCCTGCACCTTTGTAAGCAATTCAGGGGGGATGGGGGGTAACAAAAGGCTTCAGAGGACCATGGAGGTGCTAATGTTATATAAATCCCTGGCAGTCTGCACGTCGTCATCTCCTCACATGTCCCCCCGGGCTACTGATGGCTACTGTAGGACCTGGGGATGATTCTAGCAGCCAGCGTCAACATCTGTGCAGGATATGAGCAAAACTTTGTAATAATAGCGCCACATTGTGCCCAAAAAAGCAATAATGCTATAAGGTGACCAAATAATATCAGCGTACAGTTCTGGAGTGATATCACTATGTTGTGCCCTAATAACACCGCTATAAAGTATTGGCATAGATCACCATACAGCTCCCTAATAATACCAATGGTCACTGTATAAATAATATCGCCATAGAGTGTGCAAATAATGCCAATATTCACAGCCTAAGCAATATCGCCATAAGGGTTCTAAGTGATACCACTATTCGTTGCCTAATAATATCTCCATACAGTTCCCCTTTAATACCAGTATTTATTGCCTTAATAATATCACCATATAATGTCCAAGTAATAGAAATATTCAGTGGCTAAATAATATTGCCATATAATGTCCAAGTAATTGCAATATTCACTGGCTAAATAATATTGCCATATAGTGTCCAAGTAATAGAAATATTCACTGGCTAAATAATATCGCCATATATTGTCCAAGTAATAGCAATATTCACTGGCTAAATAATATTGCCATAAGGTTTCTAAGTGATACCACTATTTATTGCCTAATAATATCGCCATAAAGCTCTCCATTAATACAGGACTAAATAATATTGCCATATATTGTCCCAGTAATAGCAATATTCACTGGCTAAATAATATCGCCATATATTGTCCTAGTAATAGCAATATTCACTGGCTAAATATTATCGCCATAAGGTTTCTAAGTGATACCACTATTCATTGCCTAATAATATCGCCATACAGCTTCCTATTAATACCAGTATTCATTGCCTAAATAATATCGCCATATAGTGTCCAAGTAATAGCAATATTCACTGGCTAAATAATATGGCCATTAGGTTTCTAAGTGATACCACTATTCATTGACTAACAATATTGCCATACAGTTCCCCATTAATACCAGAATAAATTATATCGCCATATATTGTCCAAGTAATACCAATATTCACTGGCTAAATAATATCGTTATATTGTTATACAACTATTTACCTAAACAATGTCGCAATAATGTTTCTAAGTAATAGTACTATTTATTGCAATACAGTACCCTATGTACCACTATTCATTGCCTAAATAGTATCGCTATACAGTGAGCAAATAATAGGAGGATTGACAGCCTAAATAATATCACCATAAGGTGTCCAAGTAATAGCCATTTTCCCTGTCTACATAATATTGCTACAGAGTGTGCAAATAATACCATAACTCATTGTCTAAATAATATCGCCATACAGTGAGCATATAACATCATTACTCGTTGCGTAAATAATAACGCCATATTGTGTCCGTGAAATATGATTATTCATTCTCTAAACAACAAGACCAGATAGTGGCCAAAATTATCACCGCTTTTTATTAAAAAAACAAACGATGCCTCATATAACATATTGCCATATGGTGTCTAAATAACATTGCCTGAATAATATCGCCATACAGTGTCCGAACAATATCAGTACAGTCCCAGAATAAGATCAGTATAGTGTGCCCTAATAACACCACCTGACAATACCTGAGACACCTATATGGTGCCCCCAATAATACCGCTCTTCATTGCCTAAATAATATCGCCATACAGTGCTGAAATCATACCGCCACACAGTACCTGAAAAAAAAAAAAAACATTATACACTCCCCTAAATCAGCAGTCATATTGGCACAGCTAAGTCTAACCAGATACGGATGAAATTTGCCCCATTTGCCCCCGGCAGGCTGAATTCTAACCCACTCTCTATACATCATGAGTAAGGTGATCTAATATGCTCTCTGGTGTCAGCCCTATCAGGCTGGCGGGGGGCACCATTACTGTGCACGGGTGATGGCGGGCAGACAGGCACTGGCGGTGTGGTAGGGCACAGGCCCGCACACGTATCAGGCAGGTAGCAGGCACATTCCCTCATACAATCCAGTTGGTTTACATACTTCTCATTCCTCCATAGGATCACAAGGTATGCGTACGAACATGTCGGAGCACAGCGTGTATTGTTTGTCCGTATACTGATCCGGCACATGACACAGAGTCCCTGGCGGCGGGGACGTGCGCAGGAGCAGTCAATATATGTATATACTGAACCCTATCAGAGGACTCCGTATACAGAGGCCATTACACTGTATATCTCAGTATATTCCCTATCAGAGCCCGGCGCGCTCCAGTACTCCGTATACAGAGGCCATTACATTGTATATCTCAGTATATTCCCTATCAGAGCCCGGCGCGCTCCAGTACTCTGTATACAGAGGCCATTACATTGTATATCTCAGTATATTCCCTATCAGAGCCCGGCGCGCTCCAGTACTCTGTATACAGAGGCCATTACATTGTATATCTCAGTATATTCCCTATCAGAGCCCGGCGCGCTCCAGTACTCTGTATACAGAGGCCATTACATTGTATATCTCAGTATATTCCCTATCAGAGCCCGGCGCGCTCCAGTACTCTATATACAGGGGCCATTACATTGTATATATTACTATGTTCCCTATCAGAGCCCGGCGCGCTCCAGTACTCTGTATACAGAGGCCATTACATTGTATATCTCAGTATATTCCCTATCAGAGCCCGTCGCGCTCCAGTACTCCGTATACAGAGGCCATTACATTGTATATCTCAGTATATTCCCTATCAGAGCCCGGCGCGCTCCAGTACTCCGTATACAGAGGCCATTACATTGTATATCTCAGTATATTCCCTATCAGAGCCCGGCATGCTCCAGTACTCCGTATACAGAGGCCATTACATTGTATATCTCAGTATATTCCCTATCAGAGCCCGGCGCGCTCCAGTACTCTGTATACAGAGGCCATTACACTGTATATCTCAGTATATTCCATATCAGAGCCCGGCATGCTCCAGTACTCTGTATACAGAGGCCATTACATTGTATATCTCAGTATATTCCCTATCAGAGCCCGTCGCGCTCCAGTAGTCTGTATACAGAGGCCATTACATTGTATATCTCAGTATATTCCCTATCAGAGCCCGGCGCGCTCCAGTACTCTGTATACAGAGGCCATTACATTGTATATCTCAGTATATTCCCTATCAGAGCCCGGCGCGCTCCAGTACTCCGTATACAGAGGCCATTACATTGTATATCTCAGTATATTCCCTATCAGAGCCCGGCGCGCTCCAGTACTCTGTATACAGAGGCCATTACATTGTATATCTCAGTATATTCCCTATCAGCCTGGCGCGCTCCAGTACTCCGTATACAGAGGCCATTACATTGTATATCTCAGTATATTCCCTATCAGAGCCCGGCGCGCTCCAGTACTCTGTATACAGAGGCCATTACATTGTATATCTCAGTATATTCCCTATCAGAGCCCGGCGCGCTCCAGTACTCTGTATACAGAGGCCATTACATTGTATATCTCAGTATATTCCCTATCAGAGCCCGGCGCGCTCCAGTACTCCGTATACAGAGGCCATTACATTGGATATCTCAGTATATTCCCTATCAGAGCCCGGCGCGCTCCAGTACTCCGTATACAGAGGCCATTACATTGTATATCTCAGTATATTCCCTATCAGAGCCCGGCGCGCTCCAGTACTCTGTATACAGAGGCCATTACATTGTATATCTCAGTATGTTCCCTATCAGAGCCCGGCGCGCTCCAGTACTCTGTATACAGAGGCCATTACATTGTATATCTCAGTATATTCCCTATCAGAGCCCGGCGCGCTCCAGTTCTCCGTATACAGAGGCCATTACATTGTATATCTCAGTATGTTCCCTATCAGAGCCCGGCACCTCCAGTTCTCCGTATACAGAGGCCATGACATTGTATATCTCAGTATATTCCCTATCAGAGCCCGGCGCGCTCCAGTACTCCGTATACAGAGGCCATTACATTGTATATCTCAGTATATTCCCTATCAGAGCCCGGCGCGCTCCAGTACTCTGTATACAGAGGCCATTACATTGTATATCTCAGTATATTCCCTATCAGAGCCCGGCGCGCTCCAGTACTCCGTATACAGAGGCCATTACATTGTATATCTCAGTATATTCCCTATCAGAGCCCGGCGCGCTCCAGTACTCTGTATACAGAGGCCATTACATTGTATATCTCAGTATATTCCCTATCAGAGCCCGGCGCGCTCCAGTACTCTGTATACAGAGGCCATTACATTGGATATCTTAGTATATTCCCTTTCAGCTCGGCCCATAATGGTCTCCATGGCCATCATCTTGTAATTATGACATCACAGTTGAGCAGGCTTTAAAGGGCCGGAGCACTTAGAACAACTGGACACGGGTAAATTTTGGCGTCTGTATTGCAGCTATAATACTCCGACCACTGATCGCTCTTTGATGTTTCAATAATATAGATTTCCAAAGTTGCTGGAAAACCAGTGTTTCTGCACCAATTTAGAAAAAAAAAACAAAAAAAACAACTTACTGCAGCGAGTGAACATGACCTAAGAGCTCACAGCCTGCAATACATATACTAGCTGGAGGGAAGACTTCAGGAGAGAAGGGTTTAGGCTATCTATGTCTCTTGACCATAATATTTGTCAGTCACTTTATTGTTGTTGATAATTGAGTGTAAAAAAAGAAGAGACAAACAGATCTGACCATGACAGTCACATAAAATCCAACTTTTTGATCTCAGGTTGCAGGTTGACTGCGTCACACGCAACTTGATAAGAGGGATAAAAAAAATATGGATTTTAAAGATGGAGTTCCTGCTGAAACCTATATCCGGGCCTGGCCCAGGGCCAGGATCCTTGTCAGGAGCCACAGCTTCTAGATTTCCTTGATGAGAGACTATTAGTAACTACTATGCAGCGCTAAACCCAAAGGTGCAGTGGAGCAAATAGCTTAAGCTGAAGTACTCCATTGGATCTTGCTCGGTCTACTCAGATAGTCTTGAGAGGTTAGTTTCAAAGACTTACACTACCAAACCTGACACTCCGTAGACTTGTTTAGCAAAAGGTGGTCTTCTTCTTCACAACTTATTCTAACTGTACGAGAGTGTTCTGCAAAGTCACTACACACCCACCCGGCAGAGTACTGCACTATTTAGGCAAGGTCTCCAAGACAGCACCCTAACCAACTAAACTTAGGTACACCTTCTTCGACTACTATCTGCAATCTAAAGCTAAATGTTCTGTGTTGTCCATCAGGAGGAAGGACGTTGTATTACTGTGATTATTCTTGGCCCACTGAAAAGCATTCAGCTGTATTGCATTGAAGAGTATTCAAGTACGGTGTTATCCTTAAGTCCTGGACTCTGTGCTCCTTACTACCTCTTACACCTGCCCCCACTCACCTGGTTCTACCTTTACAGAGCCCAGTCCTTATTACCTGGGGTTGGGCATCACCACTCCTGGCCACCATGAAACGAGCCCAAATAAAACACCAACTTGCCCACTGCTAACAACACCTAAGAACCCCGGGTCACGGCAGGTAGATCCATCCAACTTCCTGCCCATCAAGGTCCATGGTGGGCTCTAACCCCTTCAAGTTGGCTGGACCCTCCAATACCCTCCAAGTATGGAGATAGATGGTGGGTATTTTTGGGTCCAGCCAACTTGAAGGGGTTAGAGCCCACCATGGACCTAGATGGGCAGGACGTTGGCTGGATCTTTAGGCCAAGGAACATCATCTGATAACTTCCCTACAAGGGGTGGAATGTCGTTCTTCTGGCTTCCACACAAAGCATCATGGTCTTTGGCCTTTAATTGCGGCACCACGAAACGTAACCTTAGGGCCCCTTTTTCTTTTTTGGAAAAATTACCCCTTAGGTTTCACTCATGCGTGACGCGTAGCTGGGGGCCACCTGATAGAATCTAATCATATTCCCCCGTATAAGGTGTACTGTCTCTTTAACGCGGCTGTATACTGCACAGTCATAAACCCGATATAAACCAGTAATTTCCAGCGATGTCAGGAGACGCCTGTCGTTGATGGAAGAATGGGAAGCGTTATGAACGAGTCATCGAGGTTGGAGCACGCCGGGCACGGTAACAATGGGATTCCTATGTGGGGCATTGGGCCCCGGGGCTATGGATTGAGGTGCATTGTTATTAAGTGATATTTCCTGATCCCCCCCCCCCCTAGACATAAGGCCAGGCACAACGCTGACACACCTTCCCAATCCTCTCCCTGCCCTGAGGGCGCCACAGGAAAGACAAGCCAGACTCTGCACACTTCCATGGGAGCGGCACAAGCCTGATCCGTGCCTCCCTCCCTATCCCTCACATACCTGTCAGCCGGGGACCAGCCTATGTTTACTTAGCCATCACTCACTCTATTTGTAGTCGAGATCATAAGGAAGAAAAGCCAACACTTCACCCGACTATCTTGTCCTTATCCGCAGCCATTTATCAGGAGTCATTGTGTATCCTTTTGGTAGAAATTCCTTAAAGGGTTTGTCCACTTTGGACTAGAAGGATTTCCCCCCCCCCTCCATTAGCTTCCCATATGATGTCCTGCTGATCATCTCACATCGTGGGGATCAAGGCTAGCACCAGAAAAAAATCTCCCGCCTTCAAGTACTTATCAGCTGCTGTATGTCCTGAGGGAAGTGGTGTATTCTCTCCAGTCTATCAGAGTACTCACTGCTGCCACCTCAGTCCATGTCAGGAACTGTCCAGAACAGAAGCAAATCCCCATAGAAAACCTCTCCTGCTCTGGACAGTTCCTGACATGGACAGAGGGGGCAGCAGAGAGCACTGTGTCAGACTGGAAAGAATACACCACTTCCTGCAGGACATACAATAGCTGATAAGTACTGGAAGACTGGAGATTTTTAAATAGAAGTAAATTACAAATCTCTTTCTGGCACCAGTTTATTTGAACAATTTTTTGAACAATCCGCTGCGGATCCCTGCCCAGTAAACTCTATGGGCAGACAAACTAGCAGCAGGATGCACATTGCACAGGGATTTTGTCCGCAGCCCGCCCCGTTAACCCCCGGCCGCCAGAGCCTATACATCACCTGTTACCCGCTCCGGCTTGTTTCAGGGCTCCCAGTGTCACGGCGGGGCATTCGCTGCGGATCTAGTACGTGTGAACGTACCTTAAAGATAATCTTTAGGGTAGCTTCACACATATATGAAATCCGCTGCGGATCCATTGCCATGTATTTTCTATGAGAATACATACTCGCAGCTGGAGCAGACTGTACCTGCATGTGTCTGGCTTGCTTCAAGGGGTCTTGGCATCTGAACGTCCCGCTCTGCCAATCAGTGCGTTGGGGGGGGGGTTAATTTACATACTCGCAGCGGGATTGACATCAATTGACATGGCAATGGATCCGCAGTGGGTTTCACTGCAAATTTGCAGTGATGTTGTGTGCTGTGTCTAGTGCTGGATCTTCGGGGGCGGGGCATGATATCACAGTTCTCTCTGAATCATGCCCCGCCCCCTCGGATCCAAAACTAGGCAAAACACAGTTTATCACTAATACATATCCATTACCAAGATCACCCCCTTCAAAACAGGAGGGATGTGAATCAGAGGGAAGATCCGGTGCAGGGAAATCAGACTCCCCGAAGCTGCTCCTTCCAACTCACCTGCAGAATACAGGTGCAAACCTATATGGAGCGGGAAGGGGGGGGTTGGGTCCCAATAACGACCACAGCCTTGCTCCATTCCCTAAAATGGGTTCCCCAGCTGTGGTGAATTTAATCTCACTGTCCCTGCTCCATATCCTTTAAGGGGTTGTTCACCAAAATGTTTTCTTTCAAATCAAATTTGTAATTTACTTCGATTAAAAAATCTCCAGTCTTCCAGTACTTCAGCTGCTGTATGTCCTGCAGGAAGTGGTGTATTCTCTCCAGTCTGACACAGTGCTCTTTGCTGCCACTTCTGTCCATGTCAGGAACTGTCCGGAGCAGCAGCAAAACCCAATAGAAAACCTCTCCAACCCTCCAGACTGTCCTGGCTTTGGCTTCAATAATCTGTCAGATAAATCTGTCTGTGTGAACCCGCCCTTACCCAGCTCATCCCTGCAGGTGCGAGGAAATCATATTCCCCAAAGCTGCTGTGTGTCGCGCCCCCTGCAGGACAGAGGTGCAGTTACAGCCCCTATATAGAGGGGAGTCTGTATACCAACCACATCCTCTTTCTGTATTGGGTGCAGCTGCGGTGAAGGAGACCTTCCCGTCCCTGCTCCCCATTGTCAGGCGGGGGATTTCCATAATGTAATAGAGAAGCATGCGCCGGGACAAGTCTCTTCACATCCATAAGGGAAAAATAGAATTAGGTCAACAGGTGAACAAGTTGTGACTGCACGCTCCAGTGCGGGGGGGTCTCACAAGCCGCACACACTCCTCGATTGTGTGATGGAGCAGATTAAAGGGCCACCCCACCCCCATCTCCGCACTCGCTGAGTGAAGGCTTGTGCCAGCCATCTGCCTGTGTTTACTCTGCAGGGTGTTTGCTCAGGAATGTCAGCCCCCGGGGCACCTAAGTACGGGAGGGGTCACCGGGGGGCAACTGTGTGAGGGAGGGGTCACCCGGGGGGGGGCACCTGTGGGAGGGAGGGGACACCCGGGGGGGGGGGGGCACCTGTGTGAGGGAGGTGTCACCGGTGGGGGGGCACCTATGTGAGGGGGGGCACTTGTGTGAGGGAGGGGTAGAGGCGGGGGCAGATAAAGATCCTCTAAGGGGGGTGCCTGGGGTCAGAGATGCTTCCTGAGAGAGAGAGAGAGAGAGAGAGAGAGAGAGAGAGGACTCACACTTGGAATCCAGAGTCACAATACAGAGATACAGAGTCATTAGCCAGGGATGCAGAGTACGTAGGGGGAGATTTATCAAACATGGTGCAAAGTGAAACCGGCTCAGTTGCCCCTAGCAACCAATCAGATTCCACCTTTCATTTTCCAAAGAGTCTGTGAGGAATGAAAGGTGGAATCTGATTGGTTGCTAGGGGCAACTGAGCCAGTTTCACTTTACACCATGTTTGATAAATCTCCCCCATAGTCTCTATATTATTACAGCAGCTTGGCATATATTGCATCAGTGTTCCCCAGGTTGCGGTTTTCCAGCTGTCGTATAACTACAACTCCCATTATGATGGCTATGATGGAAAGCCACAGGTTGGGGAACGGCGCTCGGCAGTGACTGCTGGGGATGGACAAATGATGAGTGCCATCTAGTGTTGGATGTGGGAACTGCGTGCTCTCATTCCTGCAGCGCTGCACAAAGCTCACGACTGGTTACCCACTGGCCGGCTCTGCTTCATGTAATCATTTATTCATAACCAGCATGGCTGCCGGGGAGAAAACATCATCAAGTAATTATAAACAGATGTCGCTGATATTAAGGCTGGAGGAGTCGCTAGAGGAGCCTCCTCAGAAATTAGCGCTCGTGATTTATGTCATGTGGGTTGCGGGATGCATATGGGGTGTGTAGATTGTTATTATAGGATATACCACATACCGGTTAAGGGAGTGTGGATTATACACACGAGTGCCGTGTATAATAGTGATTTTAGAGCTAGAGAGCTTGTATCCGCCATCTATCATGTAAACACAATCTAATCCTATGAAGTGGTGCGAAACTACAATTTCCATCATGCCTAAGAAGATAAAGCCTGTGACTGCAGGGTGCAGAATGAAGAAACTGTTGCCCCGGGTGGAGTAACACAGTACTCGGAGAGGACTGGAGACAGATTACATGCATTGTATTGCAGAAAGCTTAATGCCACAGCGCCACCTAGAGTCTATTTAATCACTAACATATTGTGTCCTCTGAGACTTGCCGCCTTATTACTATGTGTGAAGGTAAAGTTCTGTCTGAGTTATCAGGAACCTGTGGATAAAGTGATTTCATAGGAGTTAAATGATGGACTTTGTTATGTTTCTGAACAAAGTGTGTAGTGACTCGGACGTGCCCCTAAGTCTTATTGCACCTTACTTACTGCACTATGGATGATCTCACCATTGCCTTCTGCACTTTACAAAAGTTAATTATAATGTTGTGACATATTTATAGTCTGTGTTTTTTCATTGGTATGTTGCCTATTTAACCCATGCTGTGCTCACCCTCTTTCGTAACTTCTTCTAAGCGGACGGCTTATTTCAAGTGGGGGAGTATGTAGTGACCTGGTACGGGCCCATAAGTCTTATTGCACCTGAGTAAGGTAACTCCCTCAGGTTCACACAGGTGGGGATGAAGTATGCACTGCAATTACTGTTTTCCCCACTAGGTGTCACTAAAGCACTTGTTATCTCCTTTGCACAGCTGAAGGAACTGAAGGGTTAACAGTATGTCATGTGTAATGTTCACTCACAGGTGCAGGTGCTTTCCCTCCAGTTTTGTCCTATTCTGTCCTCTTTTTCTTCTGCACACACAGCCCCCACCAATCAGAGTAGAGTTTGGTTAGACCCCTGTAAGAAGGAGTTCATTCCTGGTGGGAGGAGTCAGTGTAGTTGGTTTTAGACAGTGTGTGAGGATGTAAGCCAGCTACAGATTCCCCCTATGCAAGCCACCCCCACTATGCAGTGCTAGAAAGTACACAGGGGGAGAGTCGCCACAGAAGAATCACCTTGTCCATGCCAGGAACCTCTCTAAAATGTGCAGGACAGTTACCTTAGCGATCACAGGAACAGAACCCAGTGGAACAAAGTTACTAAGAGTCTAGGTATTCCACTGCGCATCACAAGATGACCGGGACGTCTTGGAAGTCTGCTTAGCCTAGATAACTAGGCCTGGGGCTCGTACTACCCTGACAGGACGAGAATGTTGCAACTGTAGGGCAGAAGGCGGTCAGATACAGAATAAACATGAGTCCGAGTGTTCTCTATATATCCTCTCCAGCTCAAAGTGTTCCAGGCAGAAAACACGTCTAACTGGACAAGGTCCGTCAGGCACCCTCTCTCCACTACTCTCTTTTCTGATAACCCTCTCTTACCTTGACAAGTGCCCAAGTGACCCTAGACCCACTCAGATACCACACCATCAGTGATCAGAAGATCGGAGGTGCTGAAGTGATCTACCATGGTCAGGGCCAGGATTTATGTCTGTAAGTAGTGAGAGGCGGCACTATGACCTGTACTTGTCGGGTGGTGTGATCTTCAGGGGTCAGGTGCTGTGATCTTTAGGGGTCCGTGGTGTGATCTTCAGGGGTCGGTGGTGTGATCTTCAGGATTCAGGTGGTGTGATCTTCAGGGGTCGGTGGTGTGATCTTCAGGGGTCAGGTGGTGTCATTTTCAGGGGTCGGTGGTGTGATCTTCAGGGGTCGGTGGTGTGATCTTCAGGATTCAGGTGGTGTGATCTTCAGAGGTTAGGTGGTGTGATCTTCAGAGGTCAGGTGGTGTGATCTGCAGTGATCAGGTACTGTGATCTTCAGGGATTTGGTGTTGTGATCTGCAGTGATCAGGTGAGGTGATGCGAGGACCAGCTGATATTATGTGGTTGGGCACACACCACCCTCACATGCCAGAAGCTCTGCACCCCCAGATGAACACTCTAACAAGTCATATAGGCTGAAAGGAGTCTGTGATCCCTTCCTGGTGCAGCCTTCCCCCTGAGTCCCATGTATCTAAGCTGTCTCATCCCTACATCTCCTGATGAGTAACCGGTGTCTTCTCTGTCACCATATGCCTCCATGCAAATATTTGTCATCTGAGCAGCGGAGTAAATGCTCGTCTCCTTCCAGATATCTCCGGCAGACGCTGCTGTCACGCTGGATCCCTCACGTCACCGCGCACCTGTCTCTCCATCTGTACGGCACTCTCACGGTTCTCCCAGCCTAATAATTGATGTTCCTATTAGACTTGGATGACTGGAGGGGTCCTGGTTTATTGTATAGTGGTCTTCAGTCCTGCTCTACACAGTCCGTGCCATCCTATCCATCCCTCCTCCTCCAGATTCCTCATGGTGACATAAAGACGATCACATGCGGTTCAGTAATTGCCTTGTCTTTTGAAGGTCTATTCCCCCCGTAACATTTCATGGAATATTCCAAGGTTTTCATAACCTCTCTTTTTTTGAATGGAGTCTAAACCATTTGAGTGATTGGCAGGGGCTCCAGCTGTGGAAACCTCACTCACCAAGTGTTTACTTACCAATAGATACCCTTAAAGCTATAGCAGAAAGTAATGCTGCGTTTACACGCAACGATTATCGCTCGAATTTTCGCAATAACGATCGCATTTGAGCGATAATCGTTCCGTGTAAACACAGCAAACGATCAAGCGATGAGCGAAAAATAGTTCTCAAATCGTTGTTCGCTAAAAATTCGCAGATCGCTTCATGTAAACAGTCTTTCAAAGATTTACCCTATGTAAAAGATGGGCTTAACCCCTTAACGACCGCGGGCATAAGTGTACGCCCCCAAAACCCGTGCCTTAACGCAAACGGGCGTATATTTACGCCCGCGGCTTCCCCGATCGCTGCGTGTACACATGCAGCGATTGGGGAAGATGGCCTGCTATAATGTATAGCAGGCCATCCTAGCTTGTCGCCACGGGGGGTGGTTAACTCCCCCTGTGCTGACGATCGCCGCTATTGGCTGATCAATTCAGATCAGCCAATAGCGGCGATCTGAAGCTTTCCGGGTCATCGGTGACCCGATGACCCGGAAAAAAATGGCGGTCGGTTAAAAGTAATGGTGGCCAAGGTGCCACGTCCCGAAAAGTAATGGTGGCCAAGGTGCCACGTCCCGATCACAGCGATATAAGTTCCCAAAAAGTGTTAAATACCTGCTGGGGACACCTCAGCTTGGTAGCTGAGGTGTCCCCAGGAGGTATTGGCACATACTCACCTGATCCCGGCGTCCCGATCGCTTCTTCCGGGTCCCGATCGCGTCCTCTTCTTCGTCGCGTCTTCGGGTATTTCCGCCGGTCCCGGCTTCGGCTCCTCTCGGCTCCCATCGGCAATTTCCGAAATTCGGGACCTACTGCCCCCTAGCGGCTGATAAGTGTATATTATACACTTATCAGTTGCTATAGGGTTGAAGAAAGGTGTGGTTTTTTTTGTTTGTTTTTTTTTTACATTTTTCCGCTGATCAGCAACTCCTCCTTTTTGGCGTAGGGTGTTTTTTTCTATATCCTACAGCCACGCTTTGCTGATAAGTACCGCACATAAGTGCGGCATTTATCAGCAACTCCTTTCTTGGAGTAGGTTTTTTTTTTTTTTTTTATACTTAATGTTAAAAAGACACGTAAAAAACACTTTTACACTACACGAAATAAAGTTTTACACTACACCACTACATATTTACAGTACATACCCCATATACTAGTCCCGTTATAAAGATGGCCCCCAGGGTGTTTTCGGCGTCGGACGCATACGTTATTATTGCCTCCGACACTGAAACAGCCAGTGAGGATGAATGGGGGGATTCTTCTTTCCTCCATTCATCCTCATCATCCAGTGACGTGTCTGGGGGTAGCGTAGTGTACGCTGCCCCCCAGACACGTCTTTTCCGCCAGTACCGTCCCAATAAGAGATCACGGTATGGCGTGAAATTCTACAAACTCTGTGAGGGTACCTCAGGGTACACTTACAGATTTAGGGTACTTGCACACTGCGGAATGGCGAAGGATAACCCTTTGTGCATTCCGCAGCTGGTACCCGCCGGTGGACTGATGCGGGCGCGCGTCTCCGCTCGTGTCATAGACTCCATTCTATGCACAGGCGGGTTCCATCGTCCGTCCAAAGAATGAACACATTCATTCTTTGGACAGAGGGCGGAATCCGCCCATGCATAGAATGGAGTGTGACACGAGCGGAGAAGCGCACCCGCATCAGTCCGCCGGCAGGTGCCAGCTGCGGAATGCACAAAGGGTTATCCTTCGCCTTTCCGCAGTGTGCACATACCCTTAGAGTGTATGAAGGAAGGGACACCCAAATCAGCCCCCACCATGTCCCCCCCCATCCTCGGAGTTAGTGGGGAGATCGTTTGGGAACTGATCTTCCCACTGCTGGATAAAGGTTACCACCTGTACGGGGATAACTTATATACCAGCACCCCCTCTTCTGGTCCCTCGCTGCCCGAGCTACTGTAGCTTGCGGCACGATCCGAATATATCAGAAGCAGTAATAGAGCCCTAATATTTAGCAGCCATGGAGCGGACCCAGCGCTTCTGGATATGAAGGATCCCGTATCGCACCAGGACAACATTTTCCAGATGACGTCCCCCACACTGGAGAACGGGAGACCCCAGAAGAAGTGCAGAGTTTAGGGGAAGAGGGTAATCAGGAAGGACACCATTTTCCAGTGTGACACCTGTCCTGATCACCCCGGCCTCTGCATACTGGATCGCTCCAAGGCGCACCACACATCACTGGGGTTCTACATTATCTAAATTCTGTCCCTTATTCCTATTTCAGGGGTCACGTTGATCCAGGGATTATTCTGATCGCCATTATGGAGTCGGGAAGGAAATTTTCCCCTGTGATGAGGCTACTGTCGTCTGCCTCACGAGGGTTTTTTTTTGCCTTTCTCTGGATCAACACAGGTTGAATTTGATGGACACCTGTCATTTTCAACCTTATAAACTAATAATTGGCCTAATACCCCCAAATAAATTAGAATTGTCCCTTTTCCCCAGCTAAATAGATATGGCCGCCATTCCCATTAGAGACTTGCCATGATGCAATTACAAAGCCTCTGTGCGGCCAGGACAGTAGAAACCCCCCACAAGTGACCCCATTCTGGAAACTACACCCCATAAGGAATCTAACAAGGGGGACAGCGGGGATATGGCCCCCTGGTGACGGCCACATTTGTGCCGTGAAAATGAAAAAAATTGTATTTTTAATTTTTACGGCACATGTTCTACATAAGTGCCTGTCGCCAGTGGGGTCCATATGCTCACTGCACCCCTTGTTAGATTCCTTATGGGGTGTAGTTTCCACAATGGGGTCACTTGTGGGGGGTTTCTACTGTCTTGGCAGCACAGGGGCTGTGTAATTGCGACATGGCCTCCATCCTCCATTCCAGACTCTAAATCGCGCTCTGTCCCTTTGGTCGCTTGCCCTGTGCCCTTATGGCACATTATGTCCACATGTGGGGTATTTTCGTACTCAGGGGAAATTACCCAACACGTTTTGCGTTAATTTTCTTTTTTAACCCCTTGTGTAAATGGAAAAAAATCAAGGCTAGACCAACATTTAATGTAAATTTTTTTTACATTTTTACACTAAATGATTAATCTTGTCTTGATTTTTTCATTTTCACAAGGGGTTAAAAGATAAAAAAAACACAAAATGTGTAGAGCAATTTCCCCTGAGTTCAGAAATACCCCACATGTGGACATAAAGCGCCATGGGGGTGCAGGGTAAGCCTCCAAAGGGAAGGAGCGCCATTTGGCTTTTGGAGGCTGGAATGGATTTCGAGGGCCTTGTTGCATGTAAAAGGCCCCTGTGTTGCCAAGACAGTTGAAACCCCCCACAAGTGACCCCATTATGGAAACTACACCCCTCAGGGAATGTAACAAGGGGTGTAGTGAGCATATGGACCCCACTGGTGACGGGCACAAATGTGGAACAATGTGGCGTGAAAATTAAATATTAAATTTTTTACACTATAATGTTGGTCTAGCCTTAAATTTTTCATTTTCACAAGGGGTTAAAAGAGAAAAAAAACACACAAATACCCCGTAAATACCCCACATGTGGACATAAAGCGCCATGTGGATGCAGGGCAAGCCTCCGAAGGGAAGGAGCGCCATTTGGATTTTGAAGGCTGGATTTGGCCAGAATGGATGATGAATGTCATGTCGCATTTACACAAGTGACCCCATTCTGGAAACTACACCCCTCAAGGAATCTAACAAGGGGTGCAGTGAGGATATGGACCCCTTGATGACGGGCACATTTGTGCCGTGAAAGTGAAAAAATGAAAATTTTCCCTTTCACGTCACATTGTTCCACATTCGTGCCCATTCCAGTGAAATCCAGCTTCCAAAAGCCAATTGGCGCTCCTTCCCTTTGGAGGCTCGTCCTGCGCCCCCTTGGCACTTTATGTCCACATGTGGGGTATTTCTGTACTCGGGAGAAACTGCGCTACATGTTTTTTGGGTTGTTATTCCTTTTATCCCTTTGTGAAAATGAAAAATTGAAGGCTAGAACAACGTTTTAGTGTAAAAAATAATTTTTAATTTTTTCACGCCATATTGTTCTGAAAATCTGTGAAGCACCTGTGGGGTCCAGATGCTCACCGCACCCCTTGTTACATTCCTTGAGGGGTGTAGTTTTCTAAATGGTGTCCCTTTAGGGGTGTTTTTTAGGTTTTGGCACCCCAGAGCCTCTGCCAACCTGAGGTGGTACGGTCAGAAATGACCAAATATAACGGAGGCGTTGAAATTCACTAGGCGCTCCTTTATATCTGAGGCTTGTGGTTGCGTCAAATAGCGCAATAGGGCCACATATGGGGTATTTCTATAAACTGCAGAAATGGGGCAATCAATATTGGGGTGCATTTCTCTGGTAATAGGTTTATAATTATGAAAGATATTGGATTACAATAAAATCTCTGCACAGAAAATTTAAATTTTCAAATTTCTTACACACTTAGCTTTTATTTCTGTGACTCCCCTAAAGGGTTAAAACACTTTCTGGATATGCTTTTGCAGAGTTTGGGGGGTGCAGTTTCTGAAATGGGGTGCTTTGTGGGGCTTTCTAACATACAGTCCCCTCAAATACACTTTAAACCTGAACAGGTCCCTAAAAATATCTGATTTTTAAATTTTACTGAAAATTTGGAAATTTGCTGCTAATGTTTTAAGCTTCCTATTGTCTAAAAAAAATTAAATATAGTTTAATAAATGCTGCCACCATAAAGTAGACATGTTGCTAATGCTATTTAATATATAATTTATGTGGCATAACCATTTTCTGTATAAGAAGAAAAGTTTCAAAGTTGGAAAAATGCAATTTTTCACAAATTTTCACTTTATTTAGGATTTTTTCATAAAGAGTTGTTATAAGTATCGACTCCATTTTACCAGAAATGTAAAGTACAATATGTCACGAGAAAACAATCTCAGAATCAGCCAGATAGGTAAAAGCATCCCGAAGTTATTAATGACTAAAGTGACACAGGTCAAATTCATAAAATTTGCCTCAGTCCTTAAGGCCATTTTAGGCTCTGTCCTTAAGGGGTTAAGCGATCTTAAAAACGATCACAATAACGATTTTTCTTACGAATCTTCTAACGATTTTTCTCCATCTAAACGCTGATCGTTCTAAAAACCAAATCGTTGCTTCAAAATTGTTAATCGTTCGATTGGGCGAATTAACGTTCCGTGTAAACCCAGCATAAGTGAACCTTATGGATTAGATCGGCTCAGCTCACATGAAGTGCCCATTTTACTTCCCCACCAGAACTCTGAGCTGCTGTATTCGGTGTTGAGGGCCAAAGCATTAAAATGGAAACTTCATGTCAGTGGAGACCTGAAACATGGCGGCCAAAAGTCCTGGAGAAGAGGAGGAATCTCTGGGACTCCCACATACTCACCTCTCCCCACTCCAGCAGTCTCTTCACTCGCCAGGAACTTATTAGGTGGGTCTGTATTCCTTTTGAGGTTCAAGGAAAATCTGTATTTATTTCTGAAGGGGTCTGATCAGTTGTCTGTATATTCTAATGCATCTAGCATCTTTATATAATGGGGTTTATTAGTTTAGGGGTCTGGTCTGGGGTCTGTATTATTTTAGAGGTTAGGTATTGGTTCTATATTAGTGTAGGGGCTTGGGTCTGTATTAGTTTAGAAGTCTGGTCTGAGGTCTCTAATAATCCAGGGGGTCTGGTCTGGGGTCTGTATTAGTTTAGGGGTCTGGGGTCTATTAGTTTAGGGGTCTGGTCTGGGGTCTGTATTAGTTTAGGGGTCTGGTCTGGGGTCTGTATTAGTTTAGGGGTCTGGTCTGGGGTCTGTATTAGTTTAGGGCTCTGGTCTGGGGTCTGTATTAGTTTAGGGGTCTGGTCTGGGGTCTGTATTAGTTTAGGGGTCTGGTCTGGGGTCTGTATTAGTTTAGGGGTCTGGTCTGGGGTCTGTATTAGTTTAGGGCTCTGGTCTGGGGTCTGTATTAGTTTAGGGGTCTGGTCTGGGGTCTGTATTAGTTTAGGGGTCTGGTCTGGGGTCTGTATTAGTGTAGGGGTCTGGTCTGGGGTCTGTATTAGTGTAGGGGTCTGGTTCGGTGTCTGTATTAGCTGAGGGGTCTGGTCTGGGGTCTGTATTAGTGTAGGGGTCTGGGGTCTGTATTAGTTTAGGGGTCTGGTCTGGGGTCTGTATTAGTTTAGGGGTCTGGTCTGGGGTCTGTATTAGTTTAGGGGTCTGGTCTGGGATCTGTATTAGTTTAGGGGTCTGGTCTGGGGTCTGTATTAGTTTAGGGCTCTGGTCTGGGGTCTGTATTAGTTTAGGGCTCTGGGGTCTGTATTAGTTTAGGGGTCTGGGGTCTGTATTAGTTTAGGGGTCTGGTCTGGGGTCTGTATTAGTTTAGGGGTCTGGTCTGGGGTCTGTATTAGTGTAGGGGTCTGGTTCGGTGTCTGTATTAGCTGAGGGGTCTGGTCTGGGGTCTGTATTAGTGTAGGGGTCTGGTCTGGGGTCTGTATTAGTTTAGGGGTCCGGTCTGGGGTCTGTATTAGTTTGGGGGTCTGGTCTGAGGTCTCTAATAATCCAGGGGGTCTGGTCTGGGGTCTGTATTAGTTTAGGGGTCAGGTCTGGGGTCTGTATTAGTGTAGGGGTCAGGTCTGGGGTCTGTATTAGTTTGGGGTATGGTCTGGGGTCTGTATTAGTGTAGGGGTCTGGTCTGGGGTCTGTATTAGTTTAGGGGTCAGGTCTGGGGTCTGTATTAGTTTGGGGGTCTGGTCTGAGGTCTCTAATAATCCAGGGGGTCTGGTCTGGGGTCTGTATTAGTTTAGGGGTCAGGTCTGGGGTCTGTATTAGTGTAGGGGTCAGGTCTGGGGTCTGCATTAGTTTAGAGCTCTGGTCTGGGGTCTGTATTAGTTTAGGGGTCGGGTCTGGGGTCTGTATTAGTTTAGGGGTCTGGTCTGGGGTCTGTATTAGTTTAGGGCTCTGGTCTGGGGTCTGTATTAGTTTAGGGGTCTGGTCTGGGGTCTGTATTAGTTTAGGGGTCTGGTCTGGGGTCTGTATTAGTGTAGGGGTCTGGTCTGGGGTCTGTATTAGTGTAGGGGTCTGGTTCGGTGTCTGTATTAGCTGAGGGGTCTGGTCTGGGGTCTGTATTAGTGTAGGGGTCTGGGGTCTGTATTAGTTTAGGGGTCTGGTCTGGGGTCTGTATTAGTTTAGGGGTCTGGTCTGGGGTCTGTATTAGTTTAGGGGTCTGGTCTGGGATCTGTATTAGTTTAGGGGTCTGGTCTGGGGTCTGTATTAGTTTAGGGCTCTGGTCTGGGGTCTGTATTAGTTTAGGGCTCTGGGGTCTGTATTAGTTTAGGGGTCTGGGGTCTGTATTAGTTTAGGGGTCTGGTCTGGGGTCTGTATTAGTTTAGGGGTCTGGTCTGGGGTCTGTATTAGTGTAGGGGTCTGGTCTGGGGTCTGTATTAGTTTGGGGGTCTGGTCTGAGGTCTCTAATAATCCAGGGGGTCTGGTCTGGGGTCTGTATTAGTTTAGGGGTCAGGTCTGGGGTCTGTATTAGTTTAGGGGTCTGGTCTGGGGTCTGTATTAGTTTAGGGGTCAGGTCTGGGGTCTGCATTAGTTTAGGGCTCTGGTCTGGGGTCTGTATTAGTTTAGGGGTCAGGTCTGGGGTCTGTATTAGTGTAGGGGTCTGGTCTAAGGTATCTAATAATCCAGGGGGTCTGGTATGTGTTAGTTTAGGGCAGGGATAGGAAACCTTCGGCCCTCCAGCTGTTGCAAAACTACAATTCCCATCATGCAAGGGGAGCCAAAGCTTTGGCTGTCCAGGAATGATGGGAATTGTAGTTTTGCTACAGCTGGAGGGCTGAAGGTTTCCCATCCCTGGTTTAGGGGGTCTGGTCTGTATTAGTTTAGGGGGTCTGCTCTGTATTAGTTTAGGGGGTCTGCTCTGTATTAGTTTAGGGGGTCTGCTCTGTATTAGTTTAGGGGGTCTGCTCTGTACTAGTTTAGGAGTTCTGGTCTGTACTAGTTTAGGGGGTCTGCTCTGTATAAGTTTAGGGGGTCTGCTCTGTATTAGTTTAGGGGGTCTGCTCTGTACTAGTTTAGGGGGTCTGCTCTGTATTAGTTTAGGGGGTCTGCTCTGTACTAGTTTAGGGGGTCTGCTCTGTATTAGTTTAGGGGGTCTGCTCTGTACTAGTTTAGGAGTTCTGGTCTGTACTAGTTTAGGGGGTCTGCTCTGTATAAGTTTAGGGGGTCTGCTCTGTATTAGTTTAGGGGGTCTGCTCTGTATTAGTTTAGGGGGTCTGCTCTGTATTAGTTAAGGGGGTCTGCTCTGTATTAGTTTAGGGGGTCTTCTCTGTACTAGTTTAGGAGTTCTGGTCTGTACTAGTTTAGGGGGTCTGCTCTGTATTAGTTTAGGGGGTCTGCTCTGTATTAGTTTAGGGGGTCTGCTCTGTATTAGTTTAGGGGGTCTGCTCTGTACTAGTTTAGGGGGTCTGCTCTGTATTAGTTTAGGGGGTCTGCTCTGTATTAGTTTAGGGGGTCTGCTCTGTACTAGTTTAGGGGGTCTGCTCTGTATTAGTTTAGGAGGTCTGGTCTGTACTAGTTTAGGGGGTCTGGTCTGTACTAGTTTAGGGGGTCTGCTCTGTATTAGTTTAGGGGGTCTGCTCTGTATTAGTTTAGGGGGTCTGCTCTGTATTAGTTTAGGAGGTCTGCTCTGTATTAGTTTAGGGGGTCTGCTCTGTATTAGTTTAGGGGGTCTGCTCTGTATTAGTTTAGGGGGTCTGCTCTGTACTAGTTTAGGGGGTCTGCATCCACCTTGTAAAGGAAGAGGTCATCTTTAAGATTTATAAAATAGTGTCAGGGCACAGATCCCACCTCAGCAGCCCTGCCTCTCCATACACTGGGTCAGAGGAGCCCATCAGCATGCAGCCATCACTCATCTCCAGTAGAGGGCAGACAGGTTGTCTCAGCCGCCCGTCCATTCACCTTGGATCACAGGTGGATCCCACCACAACCTGATGTGTACAGACGCCCCACCGCCATGATGAAACACAGTGACATAGGGGGAGGGCCGAGCGTCACCGAGGCCGCAGTCTCTAACTCTCTGAATGTCTCGCTCTCCCTGAGGAGGATTATTTTTAGTTGTCGCCTATGACTCTCAGGATTCTGGTGGAGCTGTCTCTTTACAACTGCTTGTGTCTCTCCAGCTGTCTCTGCTGTCTCTGGAGGAGCAGAGAATATACCTATAAGATGTACACAACATTCACAGGAGTCTCATTCACATTCATCCCGTCCTCTCTGTATACTCCTGGTCTCTCCTCTCTGTATACCCCGGTCTCTCCTCTCTGTATACCCCCGGTCTCTCCTCTCTGTATACCCCCGGTCTCTCCTCTCTGTATACCCCTGGTCTCTCCTCTCTGTATACCCCCGGTCTCTCCTCTCTGTATACCCCTGGTCTCTCCTCTCTGTATACTCCTGGTCTCTCCTCTCTGTATACCCCGGTCTCTCCTCTCTGTATACCCCCGGTCTCTCCTCTCTGTATACCCCTGGTCTCTCCTCTCTGTATACTCCTGGTCTCTCCTCTGTGTATACCCCGGTCTCTCCTCTCTGTATACCCCCGGTCTCTCCTCTCTGTATACCCCTGGTCTCTCCTCTCTGTATACTCCTGGTCTCTCCTCTCTGTATACCCCTGGTCTCTCCTCTCTGTATACCCCCGGTCTCTCCTCTCTGTATACCCCCGGTCTCTCCTTTCTATATACCCCCGGTCTCTCCTCTCTGTATACCCCGGTCTCTCCTCTCTGTATACCCCTGGTCTCTCCTCTCTGTATACCCCTGGTCTCTCCTCTCTGTATACCCCTGGTCTCTCCTCTCTGTATACCCCCGGTCTCTCCTCTCTGTATACCCCCGGTCTCTCCTTTCTATATACCCCCGGTCTCTCCTCTCTGTATACTCCTGGTCTCTCCTCTCTGTATACCCCTGGTCTCTCCTCTCTGTATACCCCCGGTCTCTCCTCTCTGTATACCCCTGGTCTCTCCTCTCTGTATACCCCCGGTCTCTCCTCTCTGTATACCCCCGGTCTCTCCTTTCTATATACCCCCGGTCTCTCCTCTCTGTATACTCCTGGTCTCTCCTCTCTGTATACCCCTGGTCTCTCCTCTCTGTATACCCCCGGTCTCTCCTCTCTGTATACCCTTGGTCTCTTTTCTCTGTATACCCCCGGTCTCTCCTCTCTGTATACCACTGTCCTCTCTGTCTACCCTCAGTCTCTCCCCTCTCTCTACAGTCTCTTCCATCCTTGCTCCCCTCTCTGCACGGTGTCCTCTGTCCTCCATCCTTGCTCCTCTCTCTCTCTCTCTCTGTAGTCTCTCCCCTCTCTGTACAGTCTCTTCCATCATTGCTCCTTCCTCTGTCATCTCTCCTCTGCTCCTTCCTCTCCCTTCCATCCTCTGCTCCTTCCTCTCTCTTCCATCCTCTGCTCCTTCCTCTGTACAGTCTCTCCTTCCTCTGTCACCCATCATCTGCTCCTTCCTCTGTCATCCCTCCTCTGCTCCTTCCTCTGTCACCCATCCTCTGCTCCTTCCTCTGTCACCCATCCTCTTCTCCTTCCTCTGTCACCCATCATCTGCTCCTTCCTCTGTCATCCCTCCTCTGCTCCTTCCTCTGTCACCCATCCTCTGCTCCTTCCTCTGTCACCCATCCTCTGCTCCTTCCTCTGTCACCCATCCTCTGCTCCTTCCTCTGTCACCCATCCTCTCTCTTCCTTCCTCTGTCACCCATCCTCTGCTCCTTCCTCTGTCACCCATCCTCTGCTCCTTCCTCTCTTCCTTCCTCTGTCACCCATCCTCTGCTCCTTCCTCTGTCACCCATCCTCTCTCTTCCTTCCTCTGTGACCCATCCTCTGCTCCTTCCTCTGTCACCCATCCTCTCTCTTCCTTCCTCTGTCACCCATCCTCTGCTCCTTCCTCTGTCACCCATCCTCTTCTCGTTCCTCTGTCACCCATCCTCTGCTCCTTCCTCTGTCACCCATCCTCTGCTCCTTCCTCTGTCACCCATCCTCTGTCATCCTTCCTCTGTCACCCATCCTCTTCTCGTTCCTCTGTCACCCATCCTCTGCTCCTTCCTCTCTCTTCCATCCTCTACTCCTTCCTCTCTCTTCCATCCTCTGCTCCTTCCTCTCTCTTCCATCCTCTTCTCGTTCCTCTGTCACCCATCCTCTTCTCCTTCCTCTGTCACCCATCCTCTACTTCTTCCTCTGCTCCTTCCTCTGTCATCCTTCCTCTGTCACCCATCCTCTGCTCCTTTCTCTGTCACCCATCCTCTGCTCCTTCCTCTGTCACCCATCCTCTTCTCCTTCCTCTGTCACCCATCCTCTGCTCCTTCCTCTGTCACCCATCCTCTTCTCGTTCCTCTGTCACCCATCCTCTGCTCCTTCCTCTCCCTTCCATCCTCTACTTCTTCCTCTGCTCCTTCCTCTCCCTTCCATCCTCTACTTCTTCCTCTGCTCCTTCCTCTCCCTTCCATCCTCTACTTCTTCCTCTGCTCCTTCCTCCCCCTTCCATCCTCTTCTTCTTCCTCTGCTCCTTCCTCTGTCACCCATCCTCTGCTCCTTCCTCTGTCACCCATCCTCTGCTCCTTCCTCCCCCTTCCATCCTCTTCTTCTTCCTCTGCTCCTTCCTCTGTCATCCATCCTCTGCTCCTTACTCTCTCTTCCATCCTCTGCTCCTTCCTCTGTCACCCATCCTCTGCTGCTTCCTCTTCTCCTTCCTCTCTCTTCCATCCTCTTCTCGTTCCTCTGTCACCCATCCTCTGCTCCTTCCTCTCCCTTCCATCCTCTACTTCTTCCTCTGCTCCTTCCTCTCCCTTCCATCCTCTTCTTCTTCCTCTGCTCCTTCCTCTGTCCGCCTCTCCTGTATCTCCATCTCTGCTGCTCTACTTCTTCCTTTGGGTACCGGACTGCACCATTTCCTCGCTTCATAGAGGGAGGGATGCAGGTGATTCACCATCACCACCCCGCCTCCCCTTCTCTTTTTTTTAGTACATTCTATCTCTGCGTAATTGACTGCAGAGAGGACTATTCCATAGTCAGATATAGGGGAGTCGGATGGAGAGACCAAGTGACGGGGGGGAGGGAGGAAGATGCTCATCTTGCTCGGTCGCCGAGGAGACAGATTGAAGAGCAGCGAGCGGAGCGGCCGGAGCTCCTGGCGGGTCTTTCCTCTCACGGCTCCGTCCTCCGCCGCCTGGCCCGGTCTGCAGGGTCGGTCACCAAAGCTCCAGCCAAGGGATCTGTCAGCGACCTTATCGTTCACTGGATCGGTCAGCGATCTGACCAGGAGCTGAGCGGATTGCTGACAGGAAGCGGAGCGGTCTCTGCCGGTCACAGCCCAGCACCTCGGCGGTCACCGGTGACACACCGGACATCTACCGAGCAGGAGCGAGGACCGGACCGAAACACATGATGAATTACCTGCGGCGCCGCCTGTCGGACAGCAACTTCATGGCCAACCTGCCCAACGGCTACATGAGCGACCTGCAGCGGCCGGACCCCCCCGCCCCGCCGCCCGCCGTCTCCCCGGTCCCCCCGGCCGTGTCACCGGAGCCCAGCGCCGGGGGAGGAGGCGGCGGCTTCTTCTCCTCCTTGTCCAATGCGGTGAAGCAGACCACGGCCGCCCTCAGCGAGCAGGTGTCCACGGCGGCCGGGGGGGTCTCCGGGGCGGCGGCCAGAGGGGCCAAGGTGCTGCTGGTGGTGGACGAACCGCACACCGACTGGTGAGCACCGGCAGGGGGCAGGGTGGGGGAGGGGACGGGAGGGGGCAGGGCTGCGGGTGGGTCATGGTCAAGGGTAGGTGGGTACAGGTGCAGGGGGTAGGTGGGCACAGGTGGAGAGGGGCAGGGGGTAGGTGGGGAGAGGGGCAGGGGTTAGGTGGGTACAGGTGGAAAGGGACAGGGGACAGGTGAGTACTGGTGGAGAAGGGCAGGGGATAGGTGGGTACAGGTGCAGAAGGACAGGGGGTAGGTGAGTACAGGTGGAGAGGGGCAGGGGGTAGGTGGGGAGAGGGGCAGGGGATAGGTGGGTACAGGTGCAGAAGGGCAGGGGACAGGTGAGTACTGGTGGAGAAGGGCAGGGGGTAGGGGAGTACAGGTGGAGATGGGCAGGGGGTAGGTGGGTACAGGTGGAGAGGGGCAGGGGGTAGGTGGGCACAGGTGGAGAGGGGCAGGGGGTAGGTGGGTACAGGTGGAGAGGGGCAGGGGGTAGGTGGGTACTGGTGGAGAAGGGCAGGGGGTAGGTGGGTACAGGTGGAGAAGGACAGGGGACAGGTGAGTACTGGTGGAGAAGGGCAGGGGGTAGGTGGGTACAGGTGGAGAGGGGCAGGGGGTAGGTGGGCACAGGTGGAGAGGGGCAGGGGGTAGGTGGGTACAGGTGGAGAGGGGCAGGGGGTAGGTGGGTACAGGTGGAGAGGGGCAGGGGGTAGGTGGGCACAGGTGGAGAGGGGCAGGGGGTAGGTGGGTACAGGTGGAGAGGGGCAGGGGGTAGGTGGGTACTGGTGGAGAAGGGCAGGGGGTAGGTGGGTACAGGTGGAGAGGGGCAGGGGGTAGGTGAGTACAGGTGGAGAGGGGCAGTGGGTAGGTGGGTACAGGTGGAGAAGGGCAGCGGATAGGTGAGGACAGGGGCAGGGGGTAGGTGGGTACAGGTGGAGAGGGGCAGTGGGTAGGTGGGTACAGGTGGAGAAGGGCAGGGGGTAGGTGGGTACAGGTGGAGAGGGGCAGGGGGTAGGTGAGTACAGGTGGAGAAGGGCAGGGGACAGGTGAGTACTGGTGGAGAAGGGCAGGGAGTAGGTGAGTACAGGTGGAGAGGGGCAGGGGGTAGGTGAGTACAGGTGGAGAAGGGCAGGGGACAGGTGAGTACTGGTGGAGAAGGGCAGGGGATAGGTGAGTACAGGTGGAGAAGGGCAGGGGGTAGGTGAGTACAGGTGGAGAGGGGCAGGGGGTAGATGAGTACAGGTGGAGAAGGGCAGGGGACAGGTGAGTACTGGTGGAGAAGGGCAGGGGATAGGTGAGTACAGGTGGAGATGGGCAGGGGATAGGTGAGTACAGGTGGAGAAGGGCAGGGGGTAGGTGAGTGCAGGTGGAGAAGGGCAGGGGGTAGGTGAGTACAGGTGGAGAAGGGCAGGGGGTAGGTGAGTACAGGTGGAGAAGGGCAGGGGGTAGGTGAGTACAGGTGGAGAAGGACAGGAGGTAGGTGAGTACAGGTGGAGATGGGCAGGGGGTAGGTGAGTACAGGTTTAGAAGTGCAGGGGGTAAGGGGGTACAGGTGGAGATGGGAAGGTGGTAGGTGAGTACAGGTGGAGAAGGGCAGGGGGTAGTTGAGTACAGGTGGAGAAGGACAGGGGGTAGGTGGGTACAGGTGGAGAAGGGAAGGTAGTAGGTGAGTACAGGTGGAGAAGGGCAGAGTGTAAGGGAGTACAGGTGGAGAAGGGCAGGGGAAAAGGACAAGGGGTAGGTCAGTACAGGTAGGGAGAAGAATGGGGTAGGTGAGTACAGGTGGAGAAGGACGGGGTAGGTGAGTACAGGTGGAGAAGGGCAGGGGGTAGTTGGCTACAGGTGGAGAAGGGCAGGGGGTAGGTGAGTACAGGTGGAGAAACAAATGGAGTAGGAGAGTACAGGTGGAGAAGGATGGGGTAGTTGAGTACAGGTGGAGAAGGACGGGGTAGGTGGATACAAGTAGAGAAGGGAAGGTAGTAGGTAAGTACAGGTGGAGAAGAGCAGAGTGTAGGGGAGTACAGGTGGAGAAGGGCAGGGGGTAGTTGAGTACAGGTGGAGAAGGACAGGGGGTAGGTGGGTACAGGTGGAGAAGGGAAGGTAGTAGGTGAGTACAGGTGGAGAAGGGCAGAGTGTAGGGGAGTACAGGTGGAGAAGGGCAGGGGGTAGGTGGTACAGCTAGAGAAGGGCAGTGGGTACAGGTGGAGAAGGGCAGGGGAAAGGAACAAGGGGTAGGTCAGTACAGGTAGAGAAGGATGGGGTAGGTGAGTACAGGTGGAGAAGGACGGAGTAGGTGGGTACAGGTGGAGAAGGGCAGGGGATAGGTGAGTACAGGTGGAGAAGGGCAGGGGGTAGGTGAGTACAGGTGGAGAAGGGCAGGGGATAGGTGAGTACAGGTGGAGAAGGGCAGGGGGTAGGTGAGTACAGGTGGAGAAGGGCAGGGGGTAGGTGAGTACAGGTGGAGAAGGGCAGGGGATAGGTGAGTACAGGTGGAGAAGGGCAGGGGGTAGGTGGCTACAGGTGGAGAAGGGCAGGGGGTAGGTGAGTACAGGTGGAGAAACGAATGGAGTAGGAGAGTACAGGTGGAGAAGGATAGGGTAGGTAGGTATGTGGAGAAGAGTGAGGTAGGTCATTCAGGGGGTAGGTGGATGCAGATAGAAGATAGCAGAGGGTAGGTTGGTACAGGCTGAGAAGGGCAGGGGGTAAAGGTGGAATAGAGCAGGGGGTCAGTGAGTATAGGTGGAGAAAGGCTGGGGGGTAAGTTGGTATCGGTAGAGAAGGGAAGGAGGTACAGGTGGATAAGTGCAGGGGGTTGGTGGGTACCGGTAGAGAAGAGCAGTGGGTATGTGAGGACAGGTGGAGAAGAGCAGGGGGTAGGTGGGTACAGGTAAATAAGGGCAAGGGGTAGGTTGGTACAGGTGGTGGAAGGCAGGGAGCAAGTGGAGAGGGGCAGAGGGTAGGTGTGTACAGGTGAAGAAGAGTAGGTGGGTATATGTGGCAAATCGCACGGGGTAGGTGAGTACAGGTAAAGAGCAGGGGGTAGGTGAGTACAGGTGGAGAAAAGCATGGGGTAGTTAGGTACAGGTGGAGAAGAGCTTGGGTAGGTGAGGACAGGTGGAGAAGGGGGAAGTAGGTTTGTTGAGGGGTAGATGTATGCAGCTGGAGGAGGGCAGGGGGTAGGTTGGTACAGGTGGAGAGGAGCAGGGGGTTAGTGAGTAGTGGTGCAGAAGGGCAGGGGTAGGTGGGTAAAGGTAGAGAAGGGCAGGGGGTAGGTGGTTACAGGTAGAGAAGGGCAGAGGATAGGTGTCCAGGTAGAGATGGACAGGGGTAGGTAGGTACAGGTTAAGAAGGGAAGGGGTAGGTGGGTAGAGGTGGAGAAGTGCAAGGGGTAAGTGGGTACATGTGGCAAATTGCAGGGGATAGGCGAGTACTGGTGGCAAAGGGCACAGGTGGAGATGGGCAGGGGGTAGGCGAGTACAAGTGGAGATGGGCAGGGGGTAGGTGAGTACAGGTGGAGATGGGCATGGGGTTGGCGAGTACAGGTGGAGATGGGCAGGGGGTAGGTGAGTACAGGTGGAGATGGGCAGGGGGTAGGCGAGTACAGGTGGAGATGGGCAGGGGGTAGGTGAGTACAGGTGGAGATGGGCATGGGGTTGGCGAGTACAGGTGGAGATGGGCAGGGGTTAGATGGAGAATGGTGTAGTAGGTGAGTGCAGGGGGTAAGCAATTTCAGGTGGGAAAAGTGCAGGGGGTTGGTGAGTTCAGGTGGAAAAAATGCATGTGTTAGGTGGGTAGGAGGCAGGTTGGTACAGGCGAAGAAGGACTGGGGGTACCTGAGCACAGGTGGAGAAGGGAAAGAAGTAGGTAAGCACAGGTAGAGCAGGGAAAGGGGGTAGATGGGTACAGGTGGAGAAGGTCAGGAGGTAGGTGGGTACAGGTGGTGAAGAACATGGTTGGGTAGGTACAGTTGGAAGAGTGCAGGAGGTAGGTGAATACAGGTGGAGAAGGACAGGGGGTAGGTGAATGCAGGTATAGAAGGGCGAGGGTAAGTTCATACAGGTGGAGAAGGGCAGGATGTAGGTGAGTACAGTTGTCAAAGAGCAGCAGGTAGGTGAGTACAGGTAGAGAATTGAAGGTGATAGTCGGGTACAGGTGAAGCAGGGCAGGGGTTAGGTGGGTACAGGTTGTAAAGGGCAGGGGTAGGTAAGTACAAGTGGAGATGGGCAAAGGGTAAGTGGGTGCAGGTAAAGAAGAGCAGCATATGTGAGTACGGGGGTAGAGAACAGTGGGGGTTTGGTGAGTACAGGTGGAGAAGGGCTTAGGGTACAGATGAAGAAGAGCAGGGGTAGGTGAGTACAGGTGAGGTAGGTTGATGCAGTTAGTGAAGGGCTGGGGGTAGGTTTAAAGAGTACAAATGGAGATGATCAGGGGTATGGGTGGGGAAGTGCAGGGGGTAGGTGAGTACAGTTGGAGAATAACAGGGGTAGGTGAGTACAGGTGGAGAAGGGCAGAAGTAGGTTTGTACAGGTGGAGAAGGGTATTGGTAAGTGGGTAAAGGTGGACTAGGGGGTAGGTAAGTACAGTTGATCAAGATGAGGGTTAAGTTAGGTACAGGAAGAGAAGGGAAGGGGGTAGTTGATTACAAGTGGCAAAGACCAGGGGGTTGTTGAATATTGGTCTTGAACATCAGGTTGTAGTTCAGTACAGGTGGAAAAGAGCAGGGGGTAGGTAAGTACAAATGGAGAAAGGCAAGGGATAGGTGGTGGAGAGCAGGGGGTAGGTGAGTACAGTTTGTGAACATCAGGGTGTAGGTGAGTACAGGTGAAGAAGAGCAGGGGTTAGGTAAGTACAGATAGAGAAGGGCAGGGGGTAGTTGAGTACTAGTGGTGAATATGAGGGGTTAGATGAGTACAAGTGCTGAAGAGCAGGATTTAGGTTGATACAGGTGGAGAATTGCAGAGGGTAAGTGGGTTCAGGTGGAGACGGGCAGGGGGTTGGTGAGTACAGTTGGAGAAGTGCAGGGGGTAGGTGGACACAGGTAGAGAAGGTTGGGTTAGGTGGGTACAGGTGCAGATGGACAGGGGGTAGGTGAGTACAGGTGGAAAGGAACAAAGGTAGGTGAGTACAGGTGGAAAAGGACAGAGGGTAGGTGGGTACAGGAGGTGGAGAAGGATGGGGTAGGTGGGTACAGGTGGAAAGGGACAGGGGAAAGGTGAGTACAGGTGGAGAAGAGCAAAGGGTTGGTAAGTACAGATGGAGAAGGGCAGGGAATAGGTAGCATTAGGGGGTGAGAACGGGCACTGGGCTTTGCTGGAATGAGTTGAGGGCTGTGCCATAGTTGTGGGGGGGCTGTGCCATAGTTGTTGGGGGGACTGTGCCATAGTTGTGGGGGCGCTGTGCCATAGTTGTGGGGGGGCTGTGCCATAGTTGGGGGGGCTGTGCCATAGTTGTGGGGGCGCTGTGCCATAGTTGTGGGGGGGGGGCTGTGCCATAGTTGGGGGGCGCTGTGCCATAGTTGTGGGGGCGCTGTGCCATAGTTGGGGGGGGGGGGGGCGCTGTGCCATAGTTGGGGGGGGGGCTGTGCCATAGTTGTGGGGGCGCTGTGCCAGAGTTGGGGGGGGCTGTGCCATAGTTGGGGGGGCGCTGTGCCATAGTTGTGGGGCTGCTGTGCCATAGTTGGGGGGGGGGGGGCGCTGTGCCATAGTTGGGGGGGGCTGTGCCATAGTTGTGGGGGGGCTGTGCCATAGTTGGGGGGGGCGCTGTGCCATAGTTGTGGGGGGGGCTGTGCCATAGTTGGGGGGGGCGCTGTGCCATAGTTGGAGGGGGGCTGTGCCATAGTTGTGGGGGCGCTGTGCCATAGTTGGGGGGGCGCTGTGCCATAGTTGGAGGGGGGCTGTGCCATAGTTGTGGGGGCCGCTGTGCCATAGTTGTGGGGGGGCGCTGTGCCATAGTTGTGGGGGGGCTGTGCCATAGTTGTGGGGGGGCTGTGCCATAGTTGGGGGGGGGGGCGCTGTGCCATAGTTGGGGGGCGCTGTGCCATAGTTGGGGGGAGGGCGCTGTGCCATAGTTGGGGGGGGGGGGGGGCTGTGCCATAGTTGTGGGGGGGCTGTGCCATAGTTGGGGGGGCGCTGTGCCATAGTTGGAGGGGGGCTGTGCCATAGTTGTGGGGGCGCTGTGCCATAGTTGGGGGGGCGCTGTGCCATAGTTGGAGGGGGGCTGTGCCATAGTTGTGGGGGCCGCTGTGCCATAGTTGTGGGGGGGCGCTGTGCCATAGTTGGGGGGGGGCTGTGCCATAGTTGTGGGGGGGCTGTGCCATAGTTGGGGGGGGGGGGCTGTGCCATAGTTGGGGGGCGCTGTGCCATAGTTGGGGGGAGGGCGCTGTGCCATAGTTGGGGGGGGGGGGGGCTGTGCCATAGTTGTGGGGGGGCTGTGCCATAGTTGGGGGGGGGCGCTGTGCCATAGTTGGAGGGGGGCTGTGCCATAGTTGTGGGGGCGCTGTGCCATAGTTGGGGGGGGGGGCTGTGCCATAGTTGGGGGGGGGCTGTGCCATAGTTGGAGGGGGGCTGTGCCATAGTTGTGGGGGCGCTGTGCCATAGTTGGAGGGGGGGGCTGTGCCATAGTTGGGGGGGGGCTGTGCCATAGTTGGAGGGGGGCTGTGCCATAGTTGGGGGGGGGCGCTGTGCCATAGTTGGAGGGGGGCTGTGCCATAGTTGTGGGGGCGCTGTGCCATAGTTGGGGGGGGGCTGTGCCATAGTTGGGGGGGGGAATCTCTTCCTCGTTTTCCGATATGAGCTTATGGGCACACATGGGAAGCCCACAGGCTGTAATATAAGGCAGCCATCATCTATTAGAGATATAATAGTGGCCCCCGGGGGCTTCCTCACATCCAGTAATCCAGAATATTGATAATCCGCTGTCTATCAGTTTAGGGGATAATGCAGCAGATTTTGCAGCATTTGCTTTACATCCTTCAGAGCCCTTGAGGGTCTATATGGTTGGGATTGGTTACGGGTAGGGGAACATTTTGGGGGATGTGGTTGGCACCATCTGTGCATATAGTAAAGCAGGTGCCTGTCGATGTATGATGGGGTATGATATATGTATGATAGTGTATGATATATATGTATGACAGTGTATGATATATATGTATGATGGTGTATGGTATATATATATATATATATATATGTATGATAGTGTATGATATATATGTATGATAGTGTATGGTATATATGTATGATGGTGTATGGTATATATATATATATATGTATGATAGTGTATGATATATATGTATGACGGTGTATGATATATATGTATGATACTGTATGATATATATGTATGACAGTGTATGATATATATGTATGATGGTGTATGATATATATGTATGTTAGTGTATGATATATATGTATGATGGTGTATGGTATATATATATATATATGTATGATGGTGTATGATATATATGTATGACAGGTTATTATATATATGTATGATGGCGTATGGTATATATGTATGATGGCGCATGGTATATATGTATGATGGTGTATGGTATATATGTATGATATATATATGATGGTGTATGATATATATGTATGATAGTGTATGATATATATGTATGATGGTGTATGGTATATATGTATGATGGTGTATGATATATATATATGATGGTGTATGATATATATGTATGATAGTGTATGATATATATGTATGATGGTGTATGGTATATATGTATGATGGTGTATGATATATATATATGATGGTGTATGATATATATGTGTGATGGCGTATGGAATATATGTATGAAAGGTTATGATATATATATATGATGGCGTATGGTATATATGTATGATGGTGTATGGTATATATGTATGATGGTGTATGATATATGTATGATACTGTATGATATATGTATGATAGTGTATGATATATATGTATGATAGTGTATGATATATATGTATGACAGTGTATGATATATATGTATGATGGTGTATGGTATATATATTTATGATGGTGTATGATATATATGTATGTTAGTGTATGATATATATGTATGATGGTGTATGGTATATATATGTATGATGGTGTATGATATATATATATGATGGTGTATGATATATATGTATGTTAGTGTATGATATATATGTATGATGGTGTATGGTATATATATGTATGATGGTGTATGATATATATGTATGACAGGTTATTATATATATGTATGATGGCGTATGGTATATATGTATGATGGTGCATGGTATATATGTATGATGGTGTATGGTATATATGTATGATAGTGTATGATATATATGTATGATAGTGTATGATATATATATATGATGGTGTATGATATATATGTATGATAGTGTATGATATATATGTATGATGGTGTATGGTATATATGTATGATGGTGTATGATATATATATATGATGGTGTATGATATATATGTGTGATGGCGTATGGTATATATGTATGAAAGGTTATGATATATATGTATGATGGCTTATGGTATATATGTATGATGGTGTATGGTATATATGTATGATGGTGTATGGTATATATGTATGATGGTGTATGATATATATGTATGATGGTGTATGATATGTATGATGGTGTATGATATGTATGTATGATATATATGTATGATTGTGTATGATATGTATGATTGTGTATGATATGTATGTATGATGGTGTATTATATGTATGTATGATATATATATATATTTATATATATATATGTATGATGGTGTATGATATATATATATATATATAATGTATATATGTATGATTATGTAAGGTGTGTATATATATATATATATATATACATGATAGTATATATGTATGATGGTGTATGATATGTATGTATGATGGTGTATTATATGTATGTATAATATATATATATTTATATATATATATATATATATGTATGATGGTGTATGATATATATATATATATAATGTATATATGTATGATTATGTAAGGTGTGTATATATATATATATACATGATAGTATATATGTATGATGGTGTATGATATGTATGATGGTGTATGATATGTATGATGGTGTATGATATGTATGTATGATGGTGTATTATATGTATGTATGATATATATATATATTTATATATGTATGATGGTGTATGATATATATATATATATAATGTATATATGTATGATTATGTAAGGTGTATATATATATATATATATATATATATATATATATATACATGATAGTATATATGTATGATGGTGTATGATATGTATGTATGATGGTGTATTATATGTATGTATGATATATATATATTTATATATATATATATGTATGATGGTGTATGATATATATATATATAATGTACATATGTATGATTATGTAAGGTGTGTATATATATATATATATATATATATATATACATGATAGTATATATGTATGATGGTGTATAATATGTATGTATGATATATATATATTTATATATATATATGTATGATTATGTAAGGTGTGTGTATATATATATATATATACATGATAGTATATATGTATGATGGTGTATAATATGACCCCTGGCAGTCACTCAGCAGTCAGGCAGGGAGCGGAGCTGGTGGAGGATGAGGAGGAGCAGATGGCCTCGGGTGATTTGGCCGCTGATGTGCAGGAAATAATTGCAGCATCGGCTGTGAGTGTGAGGAGTGTCCGCAGCCGCCTGTGTGTGGTGCTGTGTACTGCCTGGGGTGGGGGTAGGAGAGATTAGGGAGGGGGTAGGAGAGATTGGGGAGGGGGGAGGAGAAACTGGGGAGGGGGAGGGGAGACTGGGGAGGGGGGAGGAGAGATTGGGGAGGGGGTAGGAGAGATTGGGGAGGGGGGAGGAGAAACTGGGGAGGGGGAGGGGAGACTGGGGAGGGGGGAGGAGAGATTGGGAAGGGGGGAGGAAAGATTGGGGAGGGGGGAGGAGAGATTGGGGTGGGGGAGGAGAGATTGGGGAGGGGGTAGGAGATATTGGGGTGGGGGTAGGAGAGATTGGGGTGGGGTAGGAGATATTGTGGAGAGGGGAGGAGATATTGGGGGGGGGGGGAGAGATTGGGGAGGGGGGAGGAGGCACTGGGGAGGGGGTAGGAGAGATTGGGGAGGGGGGAGAGATTGGGGAGGGGGGGAGAGATTGGGGAGGGGGTAGGAGAGATTGGGGTAGGGGTAGGAGAGATTGGGGTAGATGTAGGAGAGATTGAGGAGGGGGTAGGAGAGATTGGGGAGGGGGTAGGAGAGATTGGGGAGGGGGGAGGAGAGATTGGGGTGGGGGGAGGAGAGATTGGGGTGGGGGGAGGAGAGATTGGGGAGGGGGTGAGAGATTGTGGAGGGGGTAGGAGAGATTGGGGTAGCGGGTAGGAGAGATTGGGGTAGATGTAGAAGAGATTGAGGAGGGGGTAGGAGAGATTGGGGAGGGGGTAGGAGAGATTGGGGGGGGGATTGGGGTAGGGGTCGGAGAGATTGGGGTAGGGGTAGGAGAGATTGAGGAGGGGGTAGGAGAGATTGGAGTGGGGGGAGGAGAGATTGGGTAGGGGGTAGGAGAGATTGGGGTGGGGGGAGGAGAGATTGGGGGGGGGGAGGAGAGATTGGGGAGGGGGTAGGAGAGATTGGAGTGGGGGGAGGAGAGATTGGGTAGGGGGTAGGAGAGATTGGGGTGGGGGGAGGAGAGATTGGGGGGGGAGGAGAGATTGGGGAGGGGGTAGGAGAGATTGGGGTAGGGGTAGGAGAGATTGGGGAGGGGGGAGGAGAGATTGGGGTGGGGGGAGGAGAGATTGGGGTGGGGGGAGGAGAGATTGGGGGGGGAGATTGGGGAGGGGGTAGAAGAGATTGGGGGGGGAGATTGGGGAGGGGGTAGGAGAGATTGGGGAGGGGGTAGGAGAGATGGGGGGGGAGATTGGGGAGGGGGTAGGAGAGATTGGGGAGGGGGTAGGAGAGATTGGGGGGGAGATTGGGGAGGGGGTAGGAGAGATTGGGGAGGGGGAGGAGAGATTGGGGAGGGGGTAGGAGAGATTGGGGAGGGGGTAGGAGAGATTGGGGAGGGGGAGGAGAGATTGGGGAGGGGGTAGGAGAGATTGGGGAGGGGGAAGGAGAGATTGGGGAGGGGGAGGAGAGATTGGGGAGGGGGTAGGAGAGATTGGGGAGGGGGGAGGAAAAATTGGGGTGGGGGGAGGAGAGATTGAGGAGGGGGTAGGAGAGATTGGAGTGGGGGAGGAGAGATTGGGGAGGGGGAGGAGAGATTGGGGAGGGGGAGGAGAGATTGGTGAGGTGGGGGTAGGAGAGATTGGGGTGGGGGGAGGAGAGATTGGTGAGGTGGGGGTAGGAGAGATTGGTGAGGTGGGGGAGGAGAGATTGGTGAGGTGGGGGAGGAGAGATTGGTGAGGTGGGGGAGGAGAGATTGGGGGGGGAGAGATTTGGGGGGGAGTATGTGATGTTTCTCAGCATTCATGGCCCGTCTCCTACTGTTCTCCATTGTTGTCACTAAGTCCCTCAGAGACTGTGAGCGGAGCAGAGTCATTTCCTTGAGTCTACACCAGGAGGGGAGGGAGCGCGCCTTCTGCATCATTAAAGAGACTGTAAAGAGTCCGTCCCCGGGGATCAGCTGATCTCCAGCACCTCACATCCATCAGCTTACATGTACATGAATGGGTGAAGGCTGGAGTCCTCCAGAGGGACAGGCCCTGTGCATGGCACCACCACCCAAGAACAGGGGACGGTGGTGACTGAAGGAAGTCCTGGTTATAGGGGCTGGGGTGGGGGTCTGACCACATAACGGGGGCTAGACCAGACCAAGACCTAGGAGAAGACTACACCTAGTGGCATGGTGCCGACCCCCGACACTCCTCCTCTAGGGGGGTCTCATGATGTCCATAGACATCTTATAAAGTGAGGGCCGAATGTTATGAGGGGGGGTTCTGACCTCAGGGACCCCCCACCCAGCAGGAGAGTGTAGCAGTTATATGTCAGTAGGATATCGTTACTGTGTTCTTTATACGTTCAGTAAATGTCAGCTGCTTACAGTATAACAGATGATCCCCCAATAGTGGTGCCATCTGCTGACACCTATCTGATGTCCTGGGCAGCGGCTGTGTGGCATCTATGGGCGGCTCAGGGGTCATAGAGTGTCAGACAGAGATGATAGAAGGTTTATGGGAAAGGTTGTCGATTAGAAGCGGAAGGAAAGGAGCAAAGGTCAGGGGTAGGGTGATTTATTGTGTACTATGGATGGTGATAGCACGATGGTGACCAAAGGACAGAAAGCAGAACAGTGATGTACAAGGGAGGAAGGAGACAGAGGAAGGTCAGAGACGTGTGGAGGCAGGGGAAGGTCAGAGACGTGTGGAGGCGGGAAGGTCAGAGACGTGTGGAGGCAGGGGAAGGTCAGAGACGTGTGGAGGCAGGGGAAGGTCAGAGACGTGTGGAGGCAGGGGAAGGTCAGAGACGTGTGGAGGCAGGGGAAGGTCAGAGACGTGTGGAGGCAGGGGAAGGTCAGAGACATGTGGAGGCAGGGGAAGGTCAGAGACGTGTGGAGGCAGGGGAAGGTCAGAGACGTGTGAAGGCAGGGGAAGGTCAGAGACGTGTGGAGGCAGGGGAAGGAGGAGTATTGATTATTGTTATTAGATCCAAACTAAGATACACTGAGAAAGAAATATATTCACTGGTGTATCGAATGATACTTATATGTAGGGGGCAGTATTATAGTAGTTATATTCCAGTATATAGGAGCTGTATTATAGTAGTTATATTCCTGTATATAGGAGCAGTATTATAGTAGTTATATTCCTGTATGTAGGAACAGTATTATAGTAGTTATATTCCTGTATATAGGGGGCAGTATTATAGTAGTTATATTCCAGTATATAGGAGCAGTATTATAGTAGTTATATTCCTGTATATAGGGAGCAGTATTATAGTAGTTATATTCCTGTATATGGGAGCAGTATTATAGTAGTTATATTCCTGTATATAGGAGCAGTATTATAGTAGTTATATTCCTGTATATAGGGGCAGTATTATAGTAGTTATATTCTTGTATATAGGAGCAGTATTATAGTAGTTATATTCTTGTATATAGGAGCAGTATTATAGTAGTTATATTCTTGTATATAGGAGCAGTATTATAGTAGTTATATTCCTGTATATAGGAGCAGTATTATAGTAGTTATATTCATGTATATAGGAGGCAGTATTATAGTAGTTATATTCCTGTATATAGGAGCAGTATTATAGTAGTTATATTCTTGTATATAGGAGCAGTATTATAGTAGTTATATTCTTGTATATAGGAGCTGTATTATAGTAGTTATATTCTTGTATATAGGAGCAGTATTATAGTAGTTATATTCTTGTATATAGGAGCTGTATTATAGTAGTTATATTCCTGTATATAGGGGCCGTATTATAGTAGTTATATTCTTGTATATAGGAGCAGTATTATAGTAGTTATATTCTTGTATATGGGGGCAGTATTATAGCAGTTATATTCCTGTATATAGAAGCAGTATTATAGTAGTTATATTCTTGTATATAGGAGCAGTATTATAGTAGTTATATTCTTGTATATAGCAGTATTATAGTAGTATATTCCTGTATATAGGAGCAGTATTATAGTAGTTATATTCTTGTATATAGGAGCAGTATTATAGTAGTTATATTCCTGTATATAGGGGCAGTATTATAGTAGTTATATTCTTGTATATAGGAGCAGTATTATAGTAGTTATATTCCTGTATATAGGAGCAGTATTATAGTAGTTATATTCCTGTATATAGGAGCAGTATTATAGTAGGTATATTCCTGTATATAGGAGCAGTATTATAGTAGTTATATTCCTGTATATAGGAGCAGTATTATAGTAGTTATATTCTTGTATATAGGAGCAGTATTATAGTAGTTATATTCCTGTATATAGGAGCAGTATTATAGTAGTTTTATGTACATGGGGGGTAGTGGATACTTTTGCACTCTTGGCGCTTCTCTGCCTTTGGTCTAACAGTCGGTGGGGGTCTCAGCAGGTGGACCCCCATCATTTACAAAGCTCTGAGTAGTCGCTGTGATATTCTAGATGTTGTATAGAAGTTACATTGCTGAACATTAGTGATGATTTACAGATGGGAGGATTAGGAAGAGAAGTGCGGTGAAGGTTATAATGTACAGGACGGAGGAGATGACGCCGCTGTGGACCATATATGTGATGGATACCGGGAGAGGACTATTGATTCTCGGCTGCGGCTCCTGTGTGGTGGATGATGGAGAAAGATAATGGAGTCTATATTTATGTATAGGGTTATATAGAGTATACAGTATACATACGGTGTGTATATATAGAGGGTACAGTCCTCTGGGTTTCTGAGATGTATAGTGTTACGCCTGTTGTCTGCCATGTTGTTTCATTGTCTGTGTGATTTACAGGGAAATCTTCAGTGATCTGGAAGGAAAGCTCAGTTATATTTATTGCACCTGTCACTACGGGAGCGGCCATCTTTTTTTTTCTTTTACTAGATCAATACTCACAGGAATGGAGCCTGTCGATGTGTATTAGCTGGGTGACCTCTCAGGGACGTGTCATGGCCTGACGTTGGTTCCTAATATCCTCTCTGGGTGACGGCGGAGCAGCTGTATAATCTATATAATGTCTGCTTCCTGGTATCTGTACTGGGGCGCTGCAAGACATATAGAGGCATCTCTGCTGGGGTCTCACTGAGGAAGAAACCCCAGGGACACCCATTTATGGCTTCCATGGCTGTCTTATTATTTCAGGGAAGATTGGTATTACAATGAGGGACCCTATGTGTCCGACCACCCTGGGCATACCCTTTAAAACATCATCATAGGCTCGGAATTATAGTGGTTATATTGTTTATATTGTAACAATGGTCCCCAAATGGTTTTGCAGCTGAGACCCCCACTGATCGGCTGTGATCTGTGGTGCAGTTCTGCAGTGTCACCACCAGGGGTCGTGCAGCATTTTATTTATTGATGGCTTATCCTTATAGGGTGTCAGGGGGCGGACCCTCATTGATCGGATATTGATGACCCCTCTTGAGGATAAGACATCAGTAAAACATCCTGGACAAGGACCTCAAGGATTATACAGATCTCAGTGAGATGATTGGATCCATATAATGCACAGATGTGTCAGGTCCTCCAATGTCCTATCTATCTATCTATCTATCTATCTTTCTATCTATCTATCTATCTATCTATCTATCTATCTATCTATCTATCTATCTCCTATCTATCTGTCTGTCTATCTATCTATCTATCTATCTATTTCCTATCTATCTATCTCCTATCTATCTCCTATCTATCTATCTCTTATCTATCTATCTCCTATCTATCTATCCATCTATCTATCTATCTATCTATCTATCTATCTATCTATCTCTTCTATCTATCTATCTATCTATCTATCTATCTATCTATCTATCTATCTCCTATCTGTCTATCTATCTATCTATCTATCTATCTATCTATCTCCTATCTATCTATCTTTCTGTCTATCTATCTTTCTGTCTATCTATCTATCTATCTATCTCCTATCTATCTATCTATCTATCTATCTATCTATCTATCTATCTATCTCCTATCTATCTATCTATCTATCTATCTATCTATCTATCTATCTTTCTGTCTATCTATCTATCTATCTATCTATCTATCTATCTATCTATCTTCTATCTATCTATCTCCTATCTATCTATCTATCTATCTATCTCCTATCTATCTATCTATCTATCTATCTATCTATCTCCTATCTATCTCCTATCTTTCTATCTCCTATCTATCTATCTATCTATCTATCTATCTATCTATCTATCTATCTATCTATCTATCTTCTATCTATCTATCTCCTATCTATCTATCTATCTATCTATCTCCTATCTATCTATCTCCTATCTATCTCCTATCTTTCTATCTCCTATCTATCTATCTATCTATCTATCTATCTATCTATCTATCTATCTCCTATCTATCTATCTCCTATCTATCTATCTATCTATCTTCTATCTATCTATCTCCTATCTATCTATCTATCTATCTATCTATCTATCTCCTATCTATCTATCTCCTATCTATCTCCTATCTTTCTATCTCCTATCTATCTATCTATCTATCTATCTATCTATCTATATGTAGAAATCCCCACAGCACTCCGGATTGGCAAAAACAAACGTGGTTTATTGCATGGTGAAACAGCACAAAATAGTCAGAAGCGACGTTTCGACGACCTCCGTCGTCTTTTTCAAGCTGCTCCTATATACAAGTTTTCTATCTATCTATCTATCTATCTATCTATCTATCTATCTATCTATCTCCTATCTATCTATCTATCTCCTATCTATCTATCTCCTATCTCCTATCTATCTATCTATCTATCTATCTATCTATCTATCTATCTATCTATCTATCTCCTATCTATCTATCTCCTATCTATCTGTCTATCTATCTCCTATCTATCTATCTATCTCCTATCTATCTATCTATCTATCTCCTATCTATCTATCTATCTATCTATCTATCTATCTATCTATCTATCTTCTATCTATCTATCTATCTATCTATCTATCTCCTATCTATCTATCTATCTATCTATCTCCTATCTATCTATCTATCTATCTATCTATCTATCTATCTATCTATCTATCTATCTCCTATCTATCTATCTATCATCTATCTATCTATCATCTATCTATCTATCTATCTATCTATCTATCTCCTATCTATCTATCTATCATCTATCTATCTATCTATCTATCTATCTATCTATCTCCTATCTGTCTGTCTATCTATCTATCTATCTATCTATCTATCTATCTATCTATCTATCTCCTATCTATCTATCTATCTATCATCTATCTATCTATCTATCTATCTATCTATCTATCTCCTATCTGTCTGTCTATCTATCTATCTCCTATCTATCTATCTATCTATCTATCTATCTATCTATCTCCTATCTGTCTGTCTATCTATCTATCTATCTATCTATCTATCTCCTATCTATCTCCTATCTATCTATCTATCTATCTATCTATCTATCTATCTATCTCCTATCTATCTATCTCCTATCTATCTATCTATCTATCTATCTATCTATCTATCTCCTATCTATCTATCTCCTATCTATCTATCTATCTATCTATCTCCTATCTATCTATCTATCTATCTATCTATCTATCTATCTATCTATCTATCTATCTATCTATCTATCTTTCTATCTGTTTGTGTAGTGCTGTAGTGTAAAGCATGGGGGTTACCTGTGATGAGGAGGAGTTGGGGGGGTCTCTTGTCCTCACATTAAAATAAGCAGGTCATAGTTTTCATTGGGTTTCGTTGATCCTAATGAGGGTCCTGTCTGCATTTCAGGTCTTCCCATCACCGCTATATTGGGGTATATAGCATTGGGAGGATGTGGGTGTCTACATATAATAGAATGGGATTCCCGTCTGCGCTGTTTTCCATTATGCTGCATTTCCAGGATCTTTAGGTGAAGGTCGGTAAGCGGCCGTTCTCCTGGAGCCCGTATCACATGACGCCGGGGGGCAGGGAGCAGCCGTTTAATGGATTTATTTGGATCCCGGTTATATAAGGCTCTAATTTATTTATATTGCTGTTTTTCCGGTCGGCTGCCATCCCGTCCTCCCCTCCCCCGCCAGCAGCAGCATTACAGATTATAACCTTAGTGACCACTATAAGAGGCAGGCTGCCCCCTGTGCCCGTCACTCATCACTGGCGGGATCATCAGCGCGTATAGCTGGACCCCAGAGCATCTCCATCATCCAGCAGCTCCTCCGTGCCCAGCATGGAGAGGAATACACCGCCCTATTACCGAGCTGGGGGAGGGGGCCCTGGAGATCTGCACACATCTGTGATGTCACAGTGCCCATCCAGTGATGTCACATATGTATATTAGGATATCGCTTACATAGCAGTTCCCCATTGTAAAGACATCAGCATCCTGCTAGGAGGTGACGGTAGATACGTCTTTGTCATATGATCCGCTCCCGGCACACGGTATCCCGCTGCCATCTACCGCCCATCTCCTCATGCCGCATCAGTCACCCTGGTATAAGGCAGAAGTGCTAAGTAATTTCACAGTCTCGCCCCCTCGTTCTAGAAACATGTGCCGCACAGATAAAAGCCATCGGCTGCAGAATTACGGGCAGTGATTCACATTGTGCAAAGGAGCGGGGGGGACGATAAGATGCAGGCACAGGGATAAATAGGCTTACAGGCTGCAGCGGGGATGGAGAAGCCTCGGGGAAGGAGCCCAAGCGACCAATCATCATGTGTCTGCAGTCAGGGATTGCTTGTGTCGTGTACACCATGCAGGCGGACCCCCTCATTGACTCCATGTATTATCCGGCATTTCCTGACCTCATTACATGTCAGGATCAGTGAGGGATAGAAGGAAATGGCCCCCCCCCCCCATACACATATATATATGGACCTGTGTGCTTCCTAGAGAGTCGTATCCAATGTACATGACACCATACGTGTTATAGAGAGCCAGCTGAGCGGTCATTATATAGTAACACAAAGAAAGCCGCCATGTCTCCTATTACACTCTCATCTATAATGTCATGGAGCGGCATAGTCGTCTCTTCTCATCCTTGGCTATGTTAGCAATGTATATGACACCATACGTGTTATAGAGAGCCAGCTGAGCGGTCATTATATAGTAACACAAAGAAAGCCGCCATGTCTCCTATTACACTCTCATCTATAATGTCATGGAGCGGCATAGTCGTCTCTTCTCATCCTTGGCTATGTTAGCAATGTATATGACACCATACGTGTTAAAGGGAGTCAGCTGAGCGGTCATTATATAGTAACATAAAGAAAGCCGCCATATCTCCTATTACACTCTCATCTATAATGTCATGGAGCGGCATAGTCGTCTCTTCTCATCCTCCGCTAGATGGCGAGGAAGACCCAACCCTGGCTAGGAAGGGTGAAAGGACAGTATCCCACCCTGATGGCATTGGTCCCCGACCTGCAGCTCTCCAGGCATTGCAAAACTACGACTCCCATCATGCCCACACAGTCCTTGGCTGTTGCAGAACTACATCTCCCATCATGCACGGACAGTCCTTGGCTGTTACAGAATTATAACTCCCATCATGCCTGTACAGATTTTGGCTGTTGCAAAACAACAACTACCATCGTGCCCGGACAGTCTTTGTTGCAAAACAGTACTGTCCAGGCATGTCCGGGAGCCATATCTACAGCCATGGGGATGAGCTGTCCACCCTAGATGTGTCTTCACCAGACCCATATGACGTTATTTTCCCCACCAAGGACAGTGACAGACGCTCAGTCGTCACCTCGTCCGTCCATCTCTTTCTGCAGACCCTTGCCTCTGTAAAACGTTTCAGTCTGCAGATTTTCGTTGCGGCGCGTTCACTTTAAGGCCGTTTCACCGCCTGGTTGAGTAACCTAATCACATCTCCAGTATTACAGATTGATGGCTGAGCCGTCGGCCCGGAGTCAGGTAGCTGGGAATCTTTCACTGATATCATTCAGGTCGTACATATTGAAGTGTCTGAGATGTGAGGCCCCGGAGCGTAGCAGAGTAGGTGGCAGGCCGCGCCGTCATTGCCTCACGCTCACTGCTTCTCCTTGAGCTCAGGGTGGAGGAATCGGCTGCCGCAGTGACATCTGCCTGGATCACCCGGGGAATACAGCAAGGCTAATGGACCTTGTCCTTGGGGGGATCCTAGAAACATCACATCAGTCCCATAGATCCCGACCTGTGGTATCATCCTCAGCCATCCGGATCAGCACATTGTAGAGGATATATTATAGCTGATGATCACTGAAGGTGTGGAGAGCGATCGTAGCCTTCATACAGTCATCGGACATTGTGTATAACCCAGGAGGGATGGGACGGCTACTGGAGAATGCATCAGACTGGTTGGAGAGTGGTTATCTAGCAGCGGGTCATAGGCAGCCATAATAGAACTCTGACAATGTCTACTAGGATTGTGGAGGGAACAGACATGTCTTATGTCAGTAGACCACTTGAAGGAGTATTCCCATCTCAGCTTGTTATCTTTCATCCATAGGATAAGGGACAACAAGCTGAACACTCGGGGGTCCATCTGACGGGACCCCCACTAATCCCGAGAATGAAGACGCAACTGCCCCGTAATGAATCGAGCACTGAGAGCAGCTCTGTCATTCATTCTCTATTGGGCAGGCGCAGGCGCTCTGAGGACCCCATTCATTGGAGGGGGTCAGATGGTAATACCCCTTTAAGGGCCGGTTCACATGGAGTAAAACTGGCAGAATTTCAAGAAGGGATTACTGTCCACCACAGAATTTTGCCAATTTTACTCCGTGTGAACTGGCCCTAAGGATGGAATTCACTGGGGTCAGACATTAATGGACGTATATGGACAGAGTCTATGATGCTTTTGGATCCTGAGGTTGGACCCCTCCTGATTTAGCAGCTATCATGTTTACATATAGTCAGGTTGAGGAGCCAATCGGTTTTGAGATATAGAAGAGCCAAGTGGCCAGTGCTGAGATATAGGAGAGCCGAACAGTCAGTGATGAGATACAGGAGAACCGAGTGGTCAGTGTTGAGATATAGGAGAGCAGAACAGTCAGCATTCAGATATAGGAGAGCCGAGCGGTCAGTGTTGAGATATAGGAGAGTCGACCGTCAGTGATGCGATATAGAAGAGACAGACAGTCAGTGATGCGATATAGAGTAGCCGGACAGTCAGTGATGCGATATAGAGTAGCCGGACAGTCAGTGATGCGATATAGAGTAGCCGGACAGTCAGTGATGCGATATAGAGTAGCCGGACAGTCAGTGATGCGATATAGTAGAGCTGAATGGTAAGTGTTGACATGTAAAAGAGCCGTACTGTCAGTGTTCAGATATACTGTAGTAGAGCTTAATGGTCAGTGATTAGATATAGGAGAGCCGAATAGTCAGTGATAACATGTAGGAGAGCTGAATGGTCAGTGTTAAGATACAGGAGAGCCGAATGATCAGTGATAACATGTAGGAGAGCCGAATGGTCAGTGATTAGATATAGGAGAGCCGAATGTTCAGTGATAGCATGTAGGAGAGCTGAATGGTCAGTGATGAGATATAGTAGAGCCGAATGGTTAGTGATGAGATATAGGAGAGCCAAATGGTCAGTGATAAGACATAGGAGAGCCGAATGGTCAGTGATGAGATATAGGAGAGCCGAATGGTCAGTGTTGAGTGGCTTCCTCAATCATTGGGCTCTATCTGGGAGGACACACGCTCTTCATACATCAGAACGCTCCTACGGAGAAGCTTGAAGGTCCTGAGCTGATTCTAAACCTTTAGGCCGTGAAGCCTGAAGTGTCCAGAGCAGCAGAGACCTGTGGTGTGCGGCAGGGACAACCTGTGGGGAGGAGTTGTCACCCTGCTTGGCCTCCATTACCCAGGAGACCATGGTGAGCCCTGTATAGTGTAGTCAGCAGATTCTCTTTATTAGGACGAGATTGCTTTTTAATTCCCAGTACGTCTCCCTCCAGCGCCATCATTCTAGGTTATAACCACCGGCAGGATTACATCCCCGGCCTCGCCGGACCGCCCTCTCTTATCAATGTAATTACCTGGCAATTATCCCCCCCCCATCCCGCGGCTTCATCTCTGCAGCCTCTGCGGTGATGGCGGATGGGCGCGCCTCACAGGAGCTGCGTACACCATACACCCGCTGAGCTGCGTACACGATTGTGGAGGTCGCCTCCGAAGCCGATCAATAGCAACGGCAGATCGCAACGTAATGAATGTGGTTAAACATCACGGAGTTAACCCCTTATCACCCCTGACTTAAAGGGGTAATCCAGCAAAAAAAAAATTTATTTCAAATCAACTGGTGTACTCTATTTAAAAATCTCCAGTCTTCCAGTACTTATCAGCTGCTGTGTGTCCTGCAGGAAGTGGTGTATTCTCTCCAGTCTGACACAGTGCTCTCTGCTGCCACCTCTGTCCATGTCAGGAACTGTCCAGAGCAGCAGCAAATCCCCATAGAAAACCTCTCCTGCTCTGGACAGTTCCTGACATGGACAGTGGTGGCAGCAGAGAGCATTGTGTCAGACTGGAAAGAATACACCACTTCCTGCATGGTATGCAGCAGCTGATAAGTACAGGAATACTGGAGATTTTTTAATATAAATAATTTACAAATCTGTATAATGTTCTGAAACCAGTTGATCTGAAAAAAAAAAAAAATTTCGCTGGAGTACCCCTTTAATCTACAAGTTTCAGTCTCGATGGAGACACAATGATCCACACGATCCCCATTCTAATCCAGAAGGAGGCTGAGTACATTATGGTTTTATTGTCTGTTGGTATCTAAGAAGACCCAAACTTCCTGATTAAGAGAGGAGACCTCCCCCGATCCGGGAGCAGGCTATCATGGCGGATACACTTTAAGGGGTTAAAGGGATTGTCTCATTGTGTTAACCCTTTTCATAATTGAATTCCCTTTGATCATCCCGGATCTGGCGAGTAAAGTATATGGGGGGCTGATAACAGCCATGGATGTTGGAGGGGCTGTCAGAGACATATGGGAAGGTGTCTCCTTTAAGAGGATGGGGCTCCCTGGCTTCATTGTTCGGCAGTGATCTCAGCTCCCTGTGGGTGGACGCCCGCGGCACTGGGTAATTAATCCGCATACGTCCTGGAGGAGAAGATAAATGGCAACGTGTTTATTATGCTCTAAAGCAGAACGCATCATCTATTACATGGTAGTGATGGGGAAAAGGGGGGGGGGGGGCGCGTCCTGTGACTCCACAGATGGGTGCAAGCTGGGAGGTGTAGTTTTACTGGTTCGGGACCACAGGTTAGGGACCGCTGCTTTACTCTTTAAACCAGGGACTCGGGACCTTTGGCCCTCCAGCTGTGGCAAAACTACAATTCCCATCATGCCTGGACAGCCTTTGGCTGTCCAGGCATGATGGGAATTGTAGTTTTGCAGCTGCTTATTCAGGGGTGTAAAGGGACATCTGGTTAGGAAACTAATAGCTGAGTGGGTGGGGAAGGGTCTGTCTCCTCCATTATGATTACAGCGGAGGACCATCATGTCCGATCAGTACATAGACGGCTCATGATTTGATGGAACTTCCTGCAGTACTTCTTTTCCCCTGTGGGGGCAGTTTTGATAATTTCTTCCCTGTGATTACAGTCAGTGACTGTAGGTAAACGATAGGGGGGGTGATGTCACATGACCTTGTGAAGCGCTGCACAGATGATGTCGTCATGTGATTAAGTCACCTGACAAAAGGTATGTTAGGAGGACAGCGCAGACACTAAATCGGCAGGGCTTCACTGTGAGACTCGCTTTACAGCTGCTGTACTGACCCTTACGGCCTGTGTCACGTCTCATGTAGCATCTTATTCTCCTTGCAGGGTGAAAATTTTTAAAGGGAAGAAAATCGGCGGAGAGTTTGACATCAAGGTTGAGCAAGTAAGTAAAGGAAATGCTGAGTGTTATATCGTCCTGTACCTTATATCTATCGCCCGCACTCTTTATCTATCCTAGAAGAGATCCGCTAGGGTGGAGGTGAGGTGTTTCTGCAGACTGGTGGGTGACTACTCAGCTGTCATAGGACACCTGAGAGTCACTGTGGTCACCGGCTGACTAGTGAGCTGGGTCCTAGGCAACAGCCTTAAAGGGAATCTGGCACCCGGGGCAGAACCCACCCTACCCCTGGATAAAGGATCATATACTTACCTCCTCCTACTGCTACTGATGCCCATAAAGAAATCGCCACCCGCTAGTCTGCCTGCTAAATATGCAAATGAGCAGAGTTGAGTCTGAGGTCCATAGGATATTTGTTTGCAGGGGTCTGACCAATGGGACCCCCACTGATTATGAAAACTGAGGTCAAGTGGATAGAGCAAGAGTGGGCATGCTCAGCCACCTCTCCATTCACTGTTAATAGGATAGGGGATCATTATATTACTTCTGGGGTCTGATCACTAGGACCCCCAGTGCCTATGGGAATGAAGGGCAAATAAATTGATCGGTAGTGGGCGTACTCAGCCACCCCTCCATTCACTATCTATAGGATAGGGGATCACTTCACGACTGCTGGGGCCTGACCACTGTGACCCCCACTGATTATGAGAATGGATCGGTAGTGGGCATGCTCATCCTTCCCTCCATTCACTGTCTATAGGATAGGGGATCACTTCACGACTGCTGGGGCCTGACCACTGTGACCCCCACTGATTATGAGAATGGATCAGTAGTGGGCATGCTCATCCTCCCCTCCATAGGACTTCAGCAGTGTTAGCAGTGCTCCGCAAGTCCAGATGTCCCATAGACAATGAATGAAGCCTACAAGCTGCTATTCCAGGACCACGTGATGTCTGTTTTCATGATGAGTGGGGGTCCCAGCAGTCAGCCCCCTATTGATCAGCTGGTTATCCCCTATACACAGGCTGTAATACTTGGCTAGCCCCTTTAGCTTTCATTATCTGTTGCGGAGACTCCAGGGTCCCCCTTTACAGTATGGCTCCCCTTTACACTTGCTATATATACACATTCGGACGGCTTTATCTATCGATCCCCCCTTTGTGTTGGTTTCTGGTGCAGTGTGTCTGCGCTGGAAATCCTCCAGCCCTCCTTGCCGGCAGCCATTAGCCGCTCCTGCGGGACGATGCTTTATGGGAGGAACAAGCCGTCTTTATACAGGATCTATAAAATACTCTTTAAAGCTGGAGATTAGACATGGCTCCTCTCAGCCGCAGACGACGTCAGATCCTCTGCGGGGAGCAGGAAAGCTCACAATTGTTTAGCGTTCGATCATATTCACACAATAATCTCCAGTAATATGGCTCCCATCATCCCTGTACATCACCAGTGTGTTGTCTCATCCACAGGCTGAGTTCTCCGATCTGAACCTGGTGGCCCACTCTAATGGCACCTTCTCTGTGGACCTGGAGGTCATGAGGAACGGCGTGAAGGTGGTCAGGTGAGTTACGCCCCCACTACATGGACTTTTTGACCAAGGATACCCCAAGTTCCTGATTGAAAGGAGTACTCCAGCAAAAATAAATAAGGCCGTAATGATGAACAAGCTCCGGAGCCATCCTCCTGTATACCAGTCATCCCCCTGTATACCAGTCTTTCTCCTGTATACCAGTCATTCTCCTGTATACCAGTCATCCTCCTGTATACCAGTCTTTCTCCTGTATACCAGTCATTCTCCTGTATACCAGTCATTCTCCTGTATACCAGTCATCCTCCTGTATACAAGTCTTTCTCCTGTATACCAGTCATTCTCCTGTATACCAGTCATCCTCCTGTATACAAGTCTTTCTCCTGTATACCAGTCATCCTCCTGTATACCAGTCATCCCCCTGTATACCAGTCATCCTCCTGTATACCAGTCATCCTCCTGCTCCGGAGCCATCCTCCTGTATACCAGTCATCCCCCTGCTCCGGAGCTATCCTCCTGTATACCCGTCATCCTCCTGTAAACCAGTCATCATCCTGTATACCAGTCATTATCCTGTATACCAGTCATCCTCCTGTATACCAGTCATCATCCTGTATACCAGTCATCCCCCTGTATACCGGTCATCCTTCTGTATACCAGTCATCCTCCTGTATACCCGTCATCCTCCTGTATACCGGTCATCCTTATGTATACCAGTCATCATCCTGTATACCGGTCATCCTTCTGTATACCAGTCATTATCCTGTATACCAGTCATCCTCCTGTACACCAGTAATCCTGTATACCAGTCATCCCCTTGTATACTAGTCATCCTCTTGTATACCAGTCATCATCCTGTATACTAGTCATCCTCCTGTATACCAGTCATCATCCTGTATACTAGTCATCCTCCTGTATACCAGTCATCATCCTGTATACAAGTCATCCTCCTGTATACCCGTCATCCTCCTGTAAACCAGTCATCCTCCTGTATACCCGTCATCCTCCTGTAAACCAGTCATCATCCTGTATACCAGTCATCCCCCTGTATAACCAGTCATCCTCCTGTATACCAGTCATCCTCCTGTATACCAGTCATTCTCCTGTATACCAGTCATTCTCCTGTATGTCGGTCATCCTCCTGTATACCATTAATGCTCCTGTATACCAATCTTTCTCCTGTATACCAGTCATCCTCCTGTATACCAGTCATCCTCCTGTGTACAAGTCTTTCTCCTGTATACCAGTCATCCTCCTGTATACCAGTCATTCTCCTGTATACCAGTCATCCTCCTGTATACCATTAATGCTCCTGTATACCAATCTTTCTCCTGTATACCAGTCATCCCCCTGTATACCAGTCATCCTCCTGTACACCAGTAATCCTGTATACCAGTCATCCCCCTGTATACAAGTCTTTCTCCTGGATACCAGTCATCCTCCTGTACACCAGTCATCCTCCTGTATACCAGTCATCCCCCTGTATACCAGTCATCCCCCTGTATACCAGTCATCCTCCTGTATATCAGTCATCCTCCTGTATACCAGTCATCCCCCTGTATACCAGTCATCCTCCTGTAAACCAGTAATCCTGTACACCAGTCATCCTCCTGTATACCAGTCATCCCCCTGTATACCAGTCATCCTCCTGTACACCAGTCATCCTCCTGTATACCAGTCATCCCCCTGTATACCAGTCATCCTCCTGTATACCAGTCATTCTCCTGTATATCGGTCATCCTCCTGTATACCATAAATGCTCCTGTATACCAATCTTTCTCCTGTATACCAGTCATCCTCCTGTATACCAGTCATCCTCCTGTATACCCGTCATCCTCCTGTATACCCGTCATCCTCCTGTATACCAGTCATCCTCCTGTATACCCGTCATCCTCCTGTATACCCGTCATCCTCCTGTTTACCAGTCATCCCCCTGTATACCAGTCATCCTCCTGTATACCCGTCATCCTCCTGTATACCCGTCATCCTCCTGTATACCAGTCATCCTCCTGTATACCCGTCATCCTCCTGTATACCAGTCATCCCCCTGTATACCAGTCATTCTCCTGTATACAAGTCATCCCCCTCTATACCAGTCATCCCCCTGTATACCAGTCATCCCCCTGTACACCAGTCATCCTGTATACCAGTTATCCTCCTGTTTACCAGCCATCCCCCTGTATACCAGTCATTCTCCTGTATACAAGTCATCCCCCTCTATACCAGTCATCCCCCTGTATACCAGTCATCCCCCTGTACACCAGTCATCCTGTATACCAGTCATCCTCCTGTATACCAGTCATCCTCCTGTACACCAGTCATCCTGTATACCAGTCATCCTCCTGTATACCAGTCATCCTCCTGTATACCAGTCATCCTCCTGTATACCAGTCATCCTCCTGTACACCAGTCATCCTGTATACCAGTCATCCCCCTGTATACCAGTCATCCTCCTGTATACCAGTCATCCCCTTGTATACCAGTCATCCTCCTGTATACCAGTCATCCCCTTGTATACTAGTCATCCTCCTGTATACCAGTCATCCTCCTGTATACCAGTCATCTCCTGTATACCAGTCATCCCCCTGTACACCAGACATCCCCCTGTATACCAGTCATCCTCCTGTACACCAGTCATCCTGTATACCAGTCATCCTCCTGTATACCAGTCATCCCCTTGTATACTAGTCATCCTCCTGTATACCAGTCATCCTCCTGTATACCAGTCATCCCCTTGTATACTAGTCATCCTCCTGTATACCAGTCATCCTCCTGTATACCAGTCATCCCCCTGTATACTAGTCATCCTCCTGTATACCAGTCATCCTCCTGTATACCAGTCATCCCCCTGTATACTAGTCATCCTCCTGTATACCAGTCATCCTCCTGTATACCAGTCATCCTCCTGTATACCAGTCATCCCCCTGTATACCAATTGCTGTATACCTGCGGAGCTCCTGCCGCTCCCTTCATCTTGCTTCTCCTGGTATCGCCATCGGCCTGTATGCTGGAGGATCGGCAGCGCTGCCCGGCAGGGGCCATAACTTATAGTCAGTATGTAAATTTCCAGCTGGTGATAACATCCGCCCCCTCCCCCGGCCGCACGGTAATAGCGGGACTGATGGAGAATACTAAGTGCATGACATATATGAGGTAGCAGAGCCGCTCACATCCCACCCAGTGCTGGGTAAAGCTCTTTGCGGGCACTGGGTGGAGATGAGCGGCAGCGGGAGTCCTAGCAGCCCCTCGTCTCCTATAATGCATTGACATGATCCTCACGTACAGTCTAGACAGCCAGTGAGGCAGAAAGCTGATAACTTACTGACACCGGTTTACAACATGGCGGCAAATCCATACAAAGCGCCTGGCGTAGCGGGATACATGAATAGAATGGCAGAATAGCAGTGAAGACTGACACACTGACCCCTTGTGGTTGAAAGCTGTCATTGCAGAATATACAAACGGCAGGATGATATACGGCAAGCTGTTGCAAAACTACAACTCCCATCATGCCCTGACAGCTTTTGGCTGTCAGGGCATGATGGGAATTGTAGTTTTGCAGCACCTGGACAGATGTAGGTAGCGTGGCTTTGTGTCGTGTTTGTAGACTAGGCGACGCTTGCTTTATACACGGTACAGTATGAGCCGTCACTCAGTGCCATTCATGTCCCTGCTCACTCATTCACATCGATCAGTCTAATAACACATCACGCTGCGGCCATTGTTCCTGAGTTACTGTGTAGGGTGCCCCCTGTGGAGAGCGTGGAGTACTGCAACATAGTAACCACTCATTAAGCAGGTTGAGTGTTTTCTAACCATCATAAGAAGCTTTATTCTCCAGCGACGCATGATGTGTTTGTCTGCAACATCTGACACCATGTCAGCAAGGGAATAATAAAAGAGAGCCGTGTGTAATGAATGGGAAGGGTATCATGGGTAAAGTGAGCGTAGAGGAGGAGGAGGAGGAGAGATCATGGGTATAGTGATTGTAGAGGAGGAGGAGGGATCATGGGTATAGTGAGCATAGAGGAGGAGGATGGATCATGGGTATAGTGAGCATAGAGGAGGAGGATGGATCATGGGTAAAGTGATTGTAGAGGAGGAGGAGGGATCATGGGTATAGTGAGCATAGAGGAGGAGGATGGATCATGGGTATAGTGAGCGTAGAGGTGGAGGGATCATGGGTATAGTGATTGTAGAGGAGGAGGAGGGATCATGGGTAAAGTGAGCGTAGAGGAGGAGGGATCATGGGTATAGTAATTGTAGAGGAGGAGGAGGAGAGATCATGGGTATAGTGATTGTAGATGAGGAGGAGGAGGGATCATGGGTATAGTGAGCATAGAGGAGGAGGATGGATCATGGGTGTATTCATTGTAGAGGAGGAGGATGGATCATGGGTAAAGTGAGCGTAGAGGAGGAGGATGGATCATGGGTGTAGTGAACATAGAGGAGGAGGATGGATCATGGGTGTAGTGAGCATAGAGGAGAAGGATGGATCATGGGTGTGGTGATTGTAGAGGAGGAGGATGGATCATGGGTAAAGTGAGCGTAGAGGAGGAGGATGGATCATGGGTGTAGTGATTGTAGATGAGGAGGAGGAGGGATCATGGGTATAGTGATTGTAGATGAGGAGGAGGAGGGATCATGGGTATAGTGATTGTAGATGAGGAGGAGGAGGGATCATGGGTATAGTGATTGTAGATGAGGAGGAGGAGGGATCATGGGTATAGTGATTGTAGATGAGGAGAAGAAGGGATCATGGGTATAGTGATTGTAGAGGAGGAGGATAGATCATGGGTATAGTGATTGTAGATGAGGAGGAGGAGGGATCATGGGTATAGTGATTGTAGATGAGGAGGAGGATAGATCATGGGTATAGTGATTGTAGATGAGGAGAAGGAGGGATCATGGGTATAGTGATTGTAGAGGAGGAGGATAGATCATGGGTATAGTGATTGTAGAGGAGGAGGAGGAGGGATCATGGCTATAGTGAGCATAGAGGAGGAGGAGGAGGGATCACGGGTATAGTTATTATAGAGGAGGAGGATAGATCATGGTTATAGTGATTGTAGAGGAGGAGGATAGATCATGGGTATAGTGATTGTAGAGGAGGAGGAGGGATCATGGGTATAGTGAGCATAGAGGAGGAGGAGGAGGGATCACGGGTATAGTTATTATAGAGGAGGAGGATAGATCATGGTTATAGTGATTGTAGAGGAGGAGGATAGATCATGGATATAGTGATTGTAGAGGAGGAGGAGGGATCATGGGTATAGTGATTGTAGAGGAGGGATCATGGGTATAGTGATTGTAGATGAGGAGGAGGAGGGATCATGGGTATAGTGATTGTAAATGAGGAGGAGGAGGGATCATGGGTATAGTGATTGTAGAGGAGGAGGATGGATCATGGGTATAGTGATTGTAGAGGAGGAGGAGGGATCATGGGTATAGTGATTGTAGAGGAGGAGTAAGAAGGATCATGTGTATTGTGATTTTAGAGGAGGAGGAAGGATCATGGGTATAGTGATTGTAGAGGAGGAGGAGGGATCATGGGTATAGTGATTGTGGAGGAGGAGGAGGAGGGATCATGGGTATAGTGATTGTAGAGGAGGAGGAGGGATCATGGGTATAGTGATTGTGGAGGAGGAGGAGGAGGGATCATGGGTATAGTGATTGTAGAGGAGGAGGAGGGATCATGGGTATAGTGATTGTAGGGGAGGAGGAGGGATTATGGGTATAGTGATTGTGGAGGAGGAGGAGGAGGGATCATGGGTATAGTGATTGTAGATGCAGAGGAGGAGGGATCATGGGTATAGTGATTATAGAGGAGGAGGAGGGATCATGGGTATAGTGATTGTAGATGAGGAGGAGGAGGGATCATGGGTATAGTGATTATAGAGGAGGAGAATGGATCATGGGTATAGTGATTGTAGAGGAGGAGGAGGGATCATGGGTATAGTGATTGTAGATGAGGAGGAGGAGGGATCATGGGTATAGTGATTGTAGATGATGAGGAGGAGGGATCATGGATATAGTGATTGTAGATGAGGAGGAGGAGGGATCATGGGTATAGTGATTATAGAGGAGGAGAATGGATCATGGGTATAGTGATTGTAGATGAGGAGGAGGAGGGATCATGGATATAGTGATTGTAGATGAGGAGGAGGAGGGATCATAGGTATAGTGATTATAGAGGAGGAGGGATAATGGGTATAGTGATTATAGAGGAGGAGGGATCATGGGTATAGTGATTATAGAGGAGGAGGAGGATGGATCATGGGTATAGTGATTGTAGAGGAGAAGGGATCATACTACTGTTTCTTCTCCTTGGGGAACATATAGGTGTATCTGTAATCCCATGTACTCCAATACCCGACAATACACACAGTAAGGCCCCCAGTTGTGTACCTTCAGCTGTGTAGCGCTTCGCCCCTCCACTGCATTGCGGGTTATTGGCGAGGGAGCAATGCGGCATGGCAGACTGTCACATTGCAGTCACCGCAGTACATGAACCCCTGAGGCCCTAACACTCAGATATAGGGGGATATGGGGCCCCTGACTCCACGGTGATTGTAGCCTGGAGGTCGCTGTCACATCTATGCAGATAACAATAGTGCGGCCTCCATAGAGCGGAGTGTGCGGATAGACACCCCACTGCTCCCCTGTTGATGTATGGTTAGGTTGATTTGCCGTTAAGCTTCTTAGGAAAGTTTGGTATTAAATCCTGTAGACTGGTATTAGGAGCCATATTGTTTTTTTCTGGTACTTGCTGGTAACATGGTAGTATAATACTGATATATTGGTTACCCTGGGAGTTATAATTCCTTGTTATTGGATCCTGTAGGTCTCTAAAGCCCGACTTCGTGCTCATCCGCCAGCACGCCTTCAGCATGGCCCGGAACGGCGATTTCCGCAGCTTGGTGATCGGCCTGCAGTACGCTGGAGTCCCAAGCCTAAACTCTCTGCACTCTGTGTATAACTTCTGTGATAAGCCCTGGGTGGTGAGTACCGCTCTATTAACATTCACTATGTCCTAGGCTTTATAATGCCCGATGGGATATGAGAATAGGAGGAGAGTTGTCAGCTTCACAGCGGGCTGTAAACAAGGATGGTTGTTAGTGCGCTTCTCTCTGCTGACATCTGGTGGTCAGTATGAATACTGCAGTATGTATTAATAATAAACATTTCTTAATCTAGGCTTTAGTCAGCTGTCAATGGCCCTCTAGTGAAAGCAATATAGACACGTAATAGTGAACATATGTCTGGACAGCTTAGCAGTTTTCTCCTCAGATCATATGATATGATAATTCTCTGTGTCCCGGGGGATGATCTCTTTTCAGCTGCTGTAAGCATTTTCTTAACCTCTTGTAGCATTAGGCGGGGACCCCTCACCCCCTTTTCCGTGTATCTTTCAGTTTTCTCAGCTGGTCCGTCTGCAGAGGAAGCTGGGGCCCGAGGAATTCCCTCTAATCGATCAGACGTACTACCCCAACCACAAGGAGATGGTGAGTCACAGCATTGATGTCCGTTTGAAGCCCACCGCAGAGGTTCACTTCCCCTAGGTCCACCTAAAGGAGTCATTTCCTGAGCTGATGTCATGAATAACACCTTGTTTGGGGTCCTGTGTCCTGTAGTGACCTCCAGACAGCAGCAGCAATGCTCCTACTGTACCCTCCAGGTTACACTCCCCCCCCCCCCCCCAGTCTGGAAGGAGGTTACGTGTCATGGAATAAGCTGTAAAATCTGCAATCATAAAACCACTGATGTAAAACAGATGTCTATCTATAGATCGCCGCCGTATTTAGCTGCACTTTACTTTCTCCAGATCCTGTGAACAGCTCTCACTTTCAGTGTCACGTCGAGGTCTGCATTACCTAATCTGGCCTGGTCCACGTGTGTGAACCTAATAACCTTAGAGTGGTTTCTGAGGTTATTAACAAGGCTGCTGTTTCTATCTAAGAAACACCGCCACTCATATCCATGGGCTGTATCTGGTATTGGAGCTTTTGGTCCCCTATGCACAAGAATAAAATGTAACTGATATAAGTACTATAATACTGCTCCTATATACAGGAATATAACTACTATAATACTGCTCCTATATACCAGAATATAAGTACTATAATACTACTCCTATATACAAGAATATAACTACTATAATACTGCTCCCTGTATACAAGAATATAACTACTATAATGAAGTGGTAGAGCGGGTAAAGACCTCAGCACAGCCGGAGCAGCAATCACTTTCGCCGATTCAGAAGGGGCTCAGGAAGAGTGCAGGTGGATCTCTACTCTGATAAAGACATCTGCATAGTGGTGCACGGATCGGTAAACAGCAGTGTGATAATAAACGGAAGGAAAAGAAGAAAGTCCAGCACTCACCGATTACTTGATAGCAGATCTATTTCGTCTTTATTTCATAAATGTAAAGCGGCAGGGAGGGGGAGGGTGCGTGACATGTCTCTATTGGACTGGACTTTCTTCTTTTCCTTCCGTTTATTATAACTACTATAATACTGCTCCTATATACAATAATATAACTACTAAAATACTGCCCCTATGTACAAGAATATAACTACTATAATACTGCGCCTATATATAGGAATATAACTACTATAATATGCACAAGCCAAAAAGACAGGAATGGCTGCCCATCGCACCCATGGCTGACACGAAAGCTTATTCAGCTATATTTAAAACCAACATCATGTAGTGTTTCTCTGTCTCATCGGGATTTAACTGCCTTAGTACAGTCCCTGCTCCAGGCGCCGGAGATTACCTGGGTGGTGCCGTCCACCTTTCTCTCCCCCCGTAAATAGCTACTATAATACTGCTCCTATATTCAAGAATATAACTGCTATAATACTGCTCCTATATACAAGAATATAACTACTATAATACTGCCCCCTATATACAAGAATATAACTACTATAATACTGCCCCCTATATACAGGAATATAACTACTATAGTACTGCTCCTATATACAAGAATATAACTACTATAATACTGCCCCTATATACAGGAATATAACTACTATAATACTGCTCCTATATACAAGAATATAAGTAATATAATACTGCTCCTATATACAGGAATATAACTACTATAATACTGCTCCTATATACAAGAATATAAGTAATATAATACTGCTCCTATATACAGGAATATAACTACTATAATACTGCCCCTATATACAGGAATATAACTACTATAATACTGCTCCTATATACAGGAGTATAACTACTATAATACTGCTCCTATATACAGGGATATAACTACTATAATACTGCCCCCTATATACAGGAATATAACTACTATAATACTGCTCCTATATACAAGAATATAACTACTATAACACTGCCCCTATATACAAGAATATAACTACTATAATACTGCCCCCTATATACAAGAATATAACTACTATAATACTGCTCCTATATACAGGAATATAACTACTATAATACTGCTCCTATATACAGGAATATAACTACTATAATACTGCCCCCTATATACAAGAATATAACTACTATAATACTGCTCCTATATACAAGAATATAACTACTATAATACTGCTCCTATATACAAGAATAGAACTACTATTATACTGCCCCTATATACAACAATACTGCTCCTATATACAAGAATATAGCTACTAATGAGTGCAGTGCTCTGGACAGTCCTTAAAGGGGTTGTCCGGGATATTTTAATAAACTAGCATTGCATTGACCTCTGTGGATGTTGTATATCCTACATACACTTCTATTTTAATTTAGAGCACTTACTGTGTTCTCAGGCTCAGTCACATGACCACTCTGACTGTGTTTTCTTTACTTCCTGTGATGTCACGTTCCCTTTCTGTTTCCTGTTCCTGCCAGTGAGGTCAGGTGGGCGGGGTTATGCCTCCACATTTCTTTAGCCACACCCCTAACATCTAACTAACATCTGAGGCCAGAAGAAACTGCATCAGTAATGACAGCATGACAGACTACAATCTGTGTACAGCACTGCAGCATAGGTTGGAGCTATAAACAGTAAATAAAGGAACTATAAGGGGGTGATTTATCAAAACTTGTGCAGAGGAACAGGGAAGCAGTTGCCCATAGCAACCAGTTAGATTCTAGGTTTCATTTGTCAAGGCCTTTTTAAAAATGAAAGAAGCAATCTGATTGGTCGCTATGGGTAACTGCTCCCCTGAGGTAACACAATCCTGGCTAATAACCCCCCCCACACACACACCTGTAGGATGGTTACTGTAGTGTATATGTAATTCAGGACTACAACTCCTAACATCTACAGGTGTGCTGGGGTTTGTAGTCCTACAACAGATAAAAGAGTGAAAAAACTAGTTTATTTGATCACATAAGTAATTGTCAGACACTGAGCCCCCATGCTGCTCAACAGACACTTGTAGGAAGACAAACATTTCCCGACCTCTGGGTAGAGTGGGCGGAGCTAGATTCAGAGAGGAGGGGGTGGAGCTACAGGCTTGCAGAGCTGTGATGTCACTGCTGACCCCTGTGACCTGGAAGTACTTTATGTAAACAAACACAAATCCAAAAAGCAGCAACAGAGGCGAAATAAGGTAAGAGAAAACCACCAAGAGAAAGGGACAGATTACAAATTATTCACATTTCCAATAAGAAAAAAATGTTGGACAACCTCTTTAACAATAAAGGTGCCAACTGGGGTGCTAGAAATGATGAGGTACGTCCATATACTGTTCCAGCACTCACCGAGCTTGGAGGTATGGTCAAAGCTTTATTCCGACATTGGACAAATGCAGGGAGGTGATAGTATATCATGCAGGGTACAGGGTGGACTTCGAGGTACGCCCTGCACCCTATACCATCACCTCCCTGCGTTTTTTCCAATGTCGGAGTAAAGCTTTGACCATACCTCCAGCTGAGTGCTGGAAAAGTTTTTTCTTTTTTTTTTTGCAATAACTTCTATAATAATGCCCCATATATACAAGAACTAGAGATGAGTGTATGTATCGAACCCCAATAATGTCAATGGGAGAAAATTGCTAGTTTCTTGGTGAGCTCCAAGTGGTCGAATTTAGGTTTCCAGTTCCATAATGACACCTCTGGAAATGATGCCAACACCTCTGGAATTCAACTGGGACAGCAGGGGAAGCATGCCTAGGTGCATCATTACGCCACTATCACAGCCTCACAACTATACACTCAAAACTCAATATATCCTCTATGTAACGTGGAAGAAACACCAGGAAACCTTCTTTCCTCTACATTAGCATGGACAGAAAGTCACATTGTAAGCAAAAGAAACATTTACCTGCACCCCTTTACCATGTTACCTGTAACAACCACAGATGGCCTAGGCAAGGGGAAATCACACAGCACCCACCGCTAACTGTCATTGTGTGTATGTGTGTGAGTGTGTTTGTGTGTATGTGTGATGTGGTCCAGACGCGTCCTACACATAAAGGGCTGAGGGTCTCATGGAAACCATATAAAAATTACATTTAAAGGGGTAGTGCACAAAAAAAAAATTTCTTTCAAATCAACTGCTACCATGAAGTGCCAGAGATTTGTAATTTACTTCTATTAAAAAATCTCAAGCCTTCCAGTACTTATCAGCTGCTGTATGCCCAGCAGGAAGTGGTGTTTTCTTTCCTGTCTGATACAGTGCTCTCTGTTGCCTCCTCTGTCCATGTCAGGAACTGTCCAGAGAAGGAGCAAATCCCCATAGAAAACCTCTCCTGCTCTCCAGACTGGAAATAATACCACTTCCTGCTTGGCATACAGCAGCTGATAAGTACTGGAAGGCTTGAGATTTTTTAATAGAAGTAAATTACAAATCTCTGGAACTTCATGGCAGCAGTTGATTTGAAGGAAAAAATTTTTTGGTGCACTACCCCTTTAAGGAGGTGGGCCCTCCAAAAATCCTTGGATGTAGTGACAAATTAATGACAATACAATCTTCCTAAGAGACCCTGGAATCTGAATTTGTACACTTTCAATCCTAAAGTGTATCTACTAGGAGAGATTTACATTTTGGAATCCAGTTTTAAAATGGTTTGAGATGGACAATACTCTGATCCTCGTAAAACAGCAAGATCCTGATCCAAAGGTTAAATGGGAAAATTTGCCCCACACCCTAATGGAGACCCCCCTATTAAGCCCTAGATGACCAATGACGTACCTGTACGCCTTGGATGCCTGTCTCCAGACGACCCTGGGCGTACAGGTACGTCTTGTGTTATGAAGCTTCATAGCAGGTGGGGACCGGCTGCAGTCAGTAGCCGGGCCCTCACCGTTAATGGCAGTGACAGCGATGCAGCCTGTTATTAACCCCTTAAGTGCAGGGCTCCAGACTAAAAAATTTACCTGGGAGCCATTGGCTCCTAACCTGAAAAATTTAGGCGCCAAATAGAATATTTGGTCGCCAACATTTTAAACCATGTAAAATTAATGTTATGTTAAATGGGACTTACTGTGTGCAGAGGCCACGGCAGCATCCTCCTCCTTTAGATCCTTTCTTTTCTTAGTTTGAACATGGAAACTTGACAACCATATACAGTCTAACTCAGTACTTCAGCTTCACTTGGCTAGCCTTTTAATGAGGCTTACTCTTCTGAACTTGAACTTAAAGGGAACCTGTCGACCCCCGTGCCGGGGTGACAGACTCCCAACCCCCCGTTAGAACCCCCTATACTCACCTCATCGCGCCGGGTCCGGCTTCTGAAGATGGTCGGGTCACGGAGATCTCAGCCGCTGCAGCCCGGCGTGCGCTGAGAGATGAGTCCAACGCTCATAGAGAATGATGGGAGAGTCCAGCGCTCCGTCATTCTCTATGAGTGTTGGACTCATCTCTCAGTGTGCGCGCCGGGCTGCAGCGGCTGAGATCTCCGTGACCCGACCATCTTCAGAAGCGGGACCCGACGCGATGAGGTGAGTATAGGGGGTTCTAACGGGGGGTTGGGAGCTTGTCACCCCGTCACCGGGGGTGACTGGTTCCCTTTAAAAGCTTGCAACAGTCTATACATACTGAGCTAGACTTATGACTGTAGCCATAGTGACCCCCCACAAGATGTGTATATAGATAGATATATCTCTCACCTAGTGACTAATGCAAGTGACCCCCTACAATACAGACACCTGAGGGGCCCTGATAATAATAATTGTGCATATATCTATCTCCCAGTGTCTGCAGCCAGTTTGCCCTACACTTATAGATGGCCCCCTCCCCTTATAGATGACCCCCTCTACCCCCATTATAGATGCCCCCTCTCCCCCCCCCCCATTATAAATGCCCCCTCTCCCCCCCCCCATTATAGATGCCCCCTCTTCTCCCCCCCTTATAGATACCCCCTCCCCTTATAGATGGCCACCTCTCCCCCCCTTGAAGATGGCCCCTCTTCTCCCCCCATTATAGATGCCTCCCCCCCTTTCCTCTATGCTAAGCAGTATTTAAAAAAAAAACAAACACACAAACTCACCTGACAACCCGCTCCCCCAGCGATCCTCTTCTTCTTCAGGCGCTGTCCCCGGCTGATGCGCGGCTGCCGGGGGTGTCCCGTCCTATCCCCGGCAGCGCGGCGAGTCAGTGAGCTCCCTGTACGCCGGGGCTGTGACTTCTGACACAGGAAGCGTCTCTGACGTGCGCTTCCTGTGCCGGAAGTCAGGGCCCCAGGCAGCTCACTGATGCGCCGCGCTGCCGGGGATAGGACGGGACACCCCCGGCAGCCGCGCATCAGCCGGGGGCCCGGACTTAAAGAGACAGCGCGCCGCCGCCGGGGCCAGTCGCCATTTGCAAAATGTCAGTCGCATTGGCGACCATTTTGGTCGCCATCTGGAGCCCTGAAGTGTAAGTGACAGGGGCAGCTCCGGTCACTGCAAAAACAGACAAACTTATGAGCAGAATAACCTGTCCTGCAACAATTTCTTTTCAAACAGAAAATCAACTAATCAAACACTGACGTATACATTATAATGATAAAGTCTGATGCATGGCGGCAATTGATATGTAACAATTTCCTGCAACCGTGCGCAGAGTGCAATGTAGTGTATTGCGACAGCTTTTAGCTAAAAGTAGCTAAGCAAACACTGGCGTATAGAGTATATATATATATATATATATATATATATATATATATATATATATATATATATATAGAGTTTGAAGTATGGCACCAGGCGATACACAACAGAGTCTTTTCCCTTCCAATCGTGCGCAGATTGCTATAAAGTGTGCTGCAAGAATTTATGTGTACCAGGAGCTAAGCAAACACTGGCATATACAGTATATTTATTGAGTTGGACGTATGGCGGCAGGCGATACGTAACAGAGTCTTTTTTTTTTTTTACGTAGCGCAGAGTGCAGTATGGTGTCCTGTGACAATTTGAATGTAACATTAAATAGGCCAACACAGGTGTATACAGGAGAATTATACACTGCCTGCCTACCTGTCTAAGTAGCTGATGTGCTGGTAGTCTATGCACTGTATGGACGGAGCTTTGCCTGCCTAAAATCTCTGAATATCCTTTCTGTCCCTACTCCAAAATCTATCCTGTATCTTGTCCTTCAACAATTAGAATGAAGGAGCAAATAGATCCAATGAGGCCTATTCAGAATAAACAGCATCTGCCTGCCTGTCAGAATAAGCAGCTGATGTACAGGTAGCCGGCCTATTCACTGTATATCCGTAGCTCTGTGCTGTGTATTGTAGTAGCCGTTACATGGGCTTTCCTGCCTACAATTAGCTAAATCCTCACTGTCCCTACTGCAGGGTCTTTCCCTCACTACCTTCAAGATGGCATCTGATGACAAGCAGGAAAAGCCAAGTTCTTATAGCTTGGAGGTCACATGAGTAAGCCAGCCAATGATTGTAGACACAGTTCTTGCGATGCCAGCGTGCTCCTCTAGGGCCTGTCACCCCCCCCCCACACACATAGTTATTGGCTACATTTTGAAAACGAGTATATCAAATAATGTAGCATTCGATTGAATAGCTACTCAATTGAGTACTACTCGCTCATCTCCAACAAGACTATAACTACTATAATACAGCCTACTATATACAGGTAGCAGGGCTGCCGGTGTCGCTAGTTGCTGTGTCGGCCATGTTGTGCAGTATACGTGGGAATAACATCAGATCTTTATACAAAAAAATCTAAAAATATTTATTAAACAATGAGTCCATTACATGTGAAGCAGTAAAACTCAGTGATCAGCACAAGGTGCTTACAGCATTGGCTGAGGAGTGACGCTCAGTATGGGCGGTGGGGCTGCCATCCCCGGCTGTGTGATAAGCCGCTGCCCGCTCAGGGTGGATGGTGACCGGCAGAGATGAGCGATTTCTTGGTAAGGGTCAGGAGTGGTGCATTGTGGGCCGGTGATGTGGTGGCTCTTCCTACGCGGTTGTGTTGCTGACGGTGGTGGTGGCGCTGTACACTCTGGACTTGAGGCTCTTCCAGGTGCACATGTCCTCACCGTTGTACATGCAGGCGTAGGTGGAGGACTGGTAGTTGGCGTACAGCGACTTCTTCCTCATCAGGGGGTCAGTCCATAGACACTGGAGGTTGTTGTCCAGAGAGCATGGCCCGAAGCATTGCTTCACCTGGAATACAAGGAGGACAGTGAGGACGGCGGACATGGAGGGGGCTCCTGCTAGTGGGGAACTGGCTTAAAGGGGGTCACTGGAGACCTGAGCCTCCAATGAGAGATGGATTACAGGCTGGTAAGCATCTCCCATAGGGGCAACTATTCCAGCTGGCCACACTGGTGACCTGCACTATGTGTCCCAGCAAGCCCTGCACTATAGGAGTCTAAGCCCATATAGATAACAGTGGGGGCGGGAGCGGGGGTCTTACCTGGCAGTTACAGTGCTTGGCGTACACCTGCAGAAAGCCCCTCTTCTGGCCCAAGGACAGGGGGGCCCATGGCACCACAAAGCTACAGGAGGTGATGTAAACCATGTCTTCTATTATGGTGCCTGTGCGGAGAGAAGCGAGAGATGATGAAGAGGGGGAAACTGGTCTGTATGGAGGCAAAGGGGAGGGTCAGGGTATAGACTGGGGGCTACTATAGAAGGATGATGGGGATTGGTGTCCTCTATAGATATTGGGGTTATTATAGAGGGATGATGGGTGTTGTGTCCTCTATAGAGGGATGATGGGTGTTGTGTCCTCTATAGAGGGATGATGGGTGTTGTGTCCTTATAGAGGGATGATGGGTGTTGTGTCCCCTATAGAGGGATGATGGGTGTTGTGTCCTTATAGAGGGATGATGGGTGTTGTGTCCCCTATAGAGGGATGATGGGTGTTGTGTCCCCTATAGAGGGATGATGGGTGTTGTGTCCCCTATAGAGGGATGATGGGTGTTGTGTCCCCTATAGAGGGATGATGGGTGTTGTGTCCCCTATAGAGGGGTGATGGGTGTTGTGTCCCCTATAGGGGGATGATGGGTGTTGTGTCCTCTATAGAGGGATGATGGGTGTTGTGTCCCCTATGGAGGGATGATGGGTGTTGTGTCCCCTATAGAGGGATGATGGGTGTTGTGTCCCCTATAGAGGGATGATGGGTGTTGTGTCCCCTATGGAGGGATGATGGGTGTTGTGTCCCCTATAGAGGGATGATGGGTGTTGTGTCCTCTATAGAGGGATGATGGGTGTTGTGTCCCCTATGGAGGGATGATGGGTGTTGTGTCCCCTATAGAGGGATGATGGGTGTTGTGTCCCCTATGGAGGGATGATGGGTGTTGTGTCCCCTATAGAGGGATGATGGGTGTTGTGTCCTCTATAGAGGGATGATGGGTGTTGTGTCCTTATAGAGGGATGATGGGTGTTGTGTCCTCTATGGAGGGATGATGGGTGTTGTGTCCCCTATGGAGGGATGATGGGTGTTGTGTCCCCTATAGAGGGATGATGGGTGTTGTGTCCCCTATGGAGGGATGATTGGTGTTGTGTCCCCTATAGAGGGATGATGGGTGCTGTGTCCTTATAGAGGGATGATGGGTGTTGTGTCCTCTATGGAGGGATGATGGGTTTGGTGGCTCTGATAGGAGGCTGCCATAGTAGAATGTATGAGCAGTAGACTGTAGGGGGCAGCGTGCTGCTATACTGACCGGCCACCAGGAACTCTTCGCTCTTGTTAGTAGAAGTGTGTTTGTAGCCGCACATACTCTCTATCCTGGAGCTGTACACGAACTGGATGTCATCGAGATCTTTAGGAGCCTTGAAAATCTGATGATAAAGAACATAGATATATAACTATACATAGCAGCCTGGCGGTGTACAGCCTGATGCTGTCAGGTTATATAGACTGCGTCACTGCGGCGTTGTGGTGTGTAATGTCAGCGGTCACGAAGAAGGCGGCTCAGGCCGTAACGTGCAATTCCAGTTCCTAGGTTTGACGCCATTTTTACTCTCCTGGACATTAATATGTTTTCTCTAGAATTGTATAACAGTGAAGCACATAGCGCGGCCCCTAGAGACGGACGCTCCGCCGGCAGGAGCAGAATTAACCAACATGCAGATTTCTGCCCCCAATATTTGTGGTGAGTATATAGATATTTCCCCTGCAGTGCTGTATATAGCCGTGCTGCTGGAGGGCACAGACCAGTCTGGCATTCATAGCAGCGGGCCTACCTTGGTGGCTTTGACCTCGAATTCCGTCCATTGCTCTCGCTTAGCGCAGTCTTTCTGTCCGACGAACTTTGCTCGGAAGACTGCAGATAGACAGTATAAGGATTAGACATCTCTAGGCACTGTGAAACTCCAGAGCTGCACTCACTATTCTGCTGGTGGGGTCACTGTGTACATACATTACATTACTGATCCTGAGTTACATCCTGTATTATACTCCAGAGCTGCACTCACTATTCTGCTGGTGGGGTCACTGTGTACATACATTACATTACTGATCCTGAGTTACATCCTGTATTATACCCCAGAGCTGCACTCACTATTCTGCTGGTGGGGTCACTGTGTACATACATTACTGATCCTGAGTTACACCCTGTATTATACTCCAGAGCTGCACTCACTATTCTGCTGGTGGGGTCACTGTGTACATACATTACATTACTGATCCTGAGTTACATCCTGTATTATACTGCAGAGCTGCACTCACTATTCTGCTGGTGGGGTCACTGTGTACATACATTACATTACTGATCCTGAGTTACATCCTGTATTATCCTCCAGAGCTGTACTCACTATTCTGCTGGTGGGGTCACTGTGTACATACATTACTAATCCTGTACTGATCCTGAGTTACATCCTGTATTATACTCCAGAGCTGCACTCACTATTCTGCTGAGCACATATATTACAGTATAGGATATAACACTGCAGGCTGTGTGTGGTGGGTGGTCCGGGGGGTCCCCCGCTCTCTGGGCATGCTCTGCACACTTTCCTATGACCCTGTGATGTGGTGTCACTCTCTCGCTAAGTTATCCAGCAGATGTGAATGAGCGTCACTGTTCCTCCCCCTGTCGGCTCGCAGTGTTTTGGTGCACAGAATATTTCTCCCCATAAGAGACTCTTTGTGCAGAACATCTCGTCTTACCGATAGGCGATTCGCAGTAGACGGTCTGGGGGTGACGGGGGCCACACGTACAGGACCAGGCTTCTCTGCTTAAACAGCCCACAAGCATCAGAACCACCAGGGAGAACATTGTGCACCTCGGAGACTGGTCCTGTCTGCAGAAATAAAGATGGATGGTGGTTATACATCACAGGATTATATACTGGGAAGACATGGGAGGAAGGGGTCCCTACTCTCTAGAAGACTCAGGGAGGAAAGGACACGAGATGAAGCTAAATGATAGTGTTTGCGGTCTCGGCAGGAAATGAGTTGACGCCTTGACACGCTGGAGCTATAATTTATGTTATTTTGGGTGCTGGGAGCAAAAGGGTTAACAAGGGTCGGGTCCTGGAAGTTGTTATTGTGGATGGAAGAATCTTGCATTACTATGGGGATCTCGAGTCTGGGAGATGAGGGGTTAAAATAGTCAGAAGTTTTGCCAGTTTGGTGTGGATAATGGTTGTGCAGGGCTCAGCCGGATAATGGTTGCAGTAGCTGTGCAGGGCTCAGCAGCATAATGGTTGCATTAGCTGTGCAGGGCTCAGCCGGATAATGGTTGCAGTAGCTGTGCAGGGCTCAGCCGGATAATGGTTGCATTTGCTGTGCAGGGCTCAGCCGGATAATGGTTGCAGTAGCTGTGCAGGGCTCAGCAGGATAATGGTTGCAGTAGCTGTGCAGGGCTCAGCAGGATAATGGTTGCACTAGTTGTGCATGGCTCAGTCAAATAATGGTTGTAGTAGTTGTGCATGGCTCAGTCGGATAATGGTTGCAGTAGTTGTGCAGGGCTCAGCTGGATAATGGTTGCAGTAGTTGTGCAGGGCTCATCAGGGTAATGGTTGTAGTTGTGCAGGGCTCAGTCCAATAATGGTTGCAGTAGTTGTGAAGGGCTCAGAATGATAATGGTTGCAGTTGTGCAGGGCTCAGCCGGATCATGGTTGGAGTAGCTATGCTGGGAGTCAGAATCTTGTGGTCCAGGGCTATGGGAAGGCTTGGGTTACATGTGGCGGTGCATGGGTTAAGCAGTTGGGCAGCATTCCAGCAGGTGATGGGTTAAGATGCTGTGCAGAGTTTTGGCACATAAGGGGTTTGGAGTTTTTTTTCTGCCCCGGTTGCATTTTGTGGGAGAATATGGAGATCTGGAGCTTTAGCAGGTAAAGAGTTAATCAATGCATAGTATTGGCTGCGGAAGGGGTTAAATCGGGCAACACGACCAAAACATCAGAGGGTCACCCCGAGGTGCGGAGAGCTGCTGCTGCTTACCTGGATCCTAGAGATGTGTACGGGTCGGGAGCTCAGCTCTGCTGCATCTCTCTCCATTCCACGGCTGGAATTTAAAGCGTCCCCGTCCCCCTCCCTCCTGTGATACGATTGGCCAAGAGCCCAGAACCAGACGCCTTCCCTATTAGTCAGAGATTTCAAAACAGGAAGAGATCTCATACGGGGAGCTGGGAAATGGCTCCGGTCATCCACAGTGACCCAGTCAGGTAATCTGCCCTGGTGCCTGCTGGGTAATCCATATGTGCGCACTTACTGATGGATTATATGTCAGGCATCCATGTGCCTCCTAATCCATTACATGTACATACAGTGACGGCTTCACAGAGAACTGTAGGCGTTTTAGAAGTTCTGCCAAAGATGGTGGCAGTGTCCATATTGTCGACAGTATGGCGGAGAGCACCTCGTAAGGACACCAGCAGTATCATTGGACCAATGGAGTATAACAGGGATGGGGAACCAGCCATTGCAAAACTATAGTTTCCATCATGCCTGGATAGCTAAAGCTTTGCATGATGGGAATTGTAGTTTTGCAACGGCTGGAGGAATGGAGATTCCCATCCCTGGAATATAAGATGGCCTGGCATTAGGAATGACCAACCTAAAGGAGAAAGATCAGAACCCAGCGATGGACGAGTAGTGATGAAGCTTTGGATCTGTGAAGTAACCAGTATCATCGCTGTAGCAGACTATGGAAGACATCTGGAAACACAGGCTACATGGTTAGCATCAGACTGGGAAACTCCATCCCAGCTCCCCGGATGGCCAACGCAAAATCTCCTGTGTCCTCGTGTGTGCTCGTCTTATCTTACATAAAGGAGGAACAACCAGACTGAAGTGGTGTCTTATGTCGGACACCGTGTCTGATGACCAATGCCGTGTCTGATGACCAATGCCGTGTCTAGTGCCGGATGCTGTGTGTGATGCCGGATCTTATTTCGGGTGCCGTGTCTGATGCCGGATGCCATGTCTGATGCCGGGTGCCATGTCTGATTCTGGGTGCCACGTCTAATGCCAGATGCCGTGTCTGATGCCAGGTGCCGCGTCTGATGCCGGGTGCCATGTCTGATTCTGGGTGCCACGTCTGACACCGGATGTCACATTTAATGCCAGGTGTCATGTCTGATTTTGGGCGCCACATCTGACGCCGAATGACGCGTTTGATGCCGGGTGCCAAGTCTGATGCTAGACATAGTAGGAAAAGGCCTTATGGATGGAGGAGCAAAAGCAAACAGAGGAAGAGTAAAAGACGGATCCATACAAACCATGAAGTCAATGTTAGGAAGTCAAAAAAGAAGGGGCATCCTGTAAAAACCCAACTCGGCCGGGTGTGGGTGAAGCTATTGTTACTAGGAACATACTGGAGCCAGGAGCCATACTTGGGGACATCAGTAGAATCCTCCTTTACCATACGTCATTCTCAGCCATGGAGGGCGCCTATATGTTACATTACAGATGTCGGCCATGTTATCACGTCTCCATAATACGGACGCACAGGTTTTCCTCTGTGGGTTTATTTTTAGATTCTGAGCCGCAGCCATGAGACTGACTATTAGAATTGCAGATCCCCTGTAGTGTGAAGCCGTATGGTCTTAATGTATGGCATCTGTCACAGTGTGCCCCCGGGCTCTCCTCCAACTGGTGAGGAATGGCGCCCGCTCTCTTGCCAGGAAATGTGTAAACATGGCTCAGTGGAGACCAAGCCGTAACTGGAAAAATCCCAGAGGAAGCTGCACCTTTATGGCCCTGGTCACAGTACAGTGGTGATCTCCAGCCAGTGGTGAAAGCTGTGGAGAATAGGGCCACAGTCAGAGTGTTTGTCTCAAACCAGGAACCAGTACAGAATATAAGGAGAGCCGCCCATACAGCAATAACCTCTGGCGACTGAAAATGTACTGAGAGGGTGCTCACCTGAGTAAGGGCCAATGACTTAGTTCTCCAACATAACCAAAATATCTCCTGGCCCCCAACCTCTCTGTACCCGGGGCTCAGCTGACTGTTGGGGGATACTTCAAGGAAATGTGTGCAGGAGTCACATCATGATGTCTAGGTCGAGGACAATATGTGGTGTTAACGCATTTTGTAACCAGACGGGTTTCTTCATCAGATCATGGTCTTCATCAGAAACCAAATGGTCTTAAACTATTGTTCTATACTAAGAATCTGGAGTCTGGTCGCAGAAACATATGAATTTGGGATCCACTAAAGACTGATCCTACGTGCGTATGTAGCAGCCCCTTGTTTGCTGAGTAGGGATACCATCATCTTAATGGCTAAACCTCCGGCTATTGGCCTGGCATCTGCAGGAACAGTCAAGGGGTCCAGAGCTGCCCCTCTCTGAAGATGACAGATCGGGAAATGGTTTTCCAGGATCATTGACTTCACTGCTATCTACGTATGTGTAGTCCTTGTTATGGAACAGGGCGCTCAGTATAGCCTTGGCGTCTAGAGAGGTTCAAGAGTGGCTTTAATATAGTAAATATATAGATTTTAATGGTGTCTTTGCCATAGAAACAAGTGTAAGGAATGACATTTTTTCCCTCCATTGACTCCCGTATCATTAACTATGGCCAGTTACCAACACCCCCCCAGTGCAGTCTATGGCCGATTACCAGCAACTCCCCAGTGCATTCTATGGCCGGTCCGTCCCCCCCCATGCACAGTCTATGGCCGATTACCAGCATCCCCCCAGTGCAGTCTATGGCCGGTCCCCCCCCCCCCCTCGTGCACAGTCTATGGCCGATTACCAGCATCCCCGCCCCCATGCACAGTCTATGGCCGATTACCAGCATCCCCCACCCCATGGTTACCTGCAGCCCCCCATGCACAGTCTAGGGCCGGTTACCAGCATCCCCCTCATGCACAGTCTATGGCCGGTTACCAGCATCCCCGCCCCCATGCACAGTCTATGGCCGATTACCAGCATCCCCCACCCCATGGTTACCTGCACCCCTCCCCCCCCCCCCCCATGCACAGTCTAGGGCCGGTTACCAGCATACCCCTCATGCACAATCTATGGCCGATTACCTGCATCCCCCCTCATGCACAGTCTATGGCCGGTTACCAGCAGCCCCCTCATGCACAGTCTATGGCCGGTTACCAGCACCCCCCCCCATGCACAGTCTATGGCCGATTACCAGCACCCCCCCCCCCATGCACAGTCTATGGCCGGTTACCAGCACCCCCCTCATGCACAGTCTATGGCCGGTTACCAGCATCCCCCTCATGCACAGTCTATGGCCGGTTACCAGCACCCCCCCCCCCCCATGCACAGTCTATGGCCGGTTACCAGCACCCCCTTCATGCACAGTCTATGGCCGATTACCAGCACCCCCCCCATGCACAGTCTATGGCCGGTTACCAGCATCCCCCTCATGCACAGTCTATGGCCGGTTACCAGCACCCCCCCCCCCCATGCACAGTCTATGGCCGGTTACCAGCACCCCCCTCATGCACAGTCTATGGCCGATTACCAGCATCCCCCCTCATGCACAGTCTATGGCCGGTTACCAGCACCCCCCTCATGCACAGTCTATGGCCGATTACCAGCATCCCCCTCATGCACAGTCTATTGCTGGTTTCCTCCAGGCGGTTAGTGTCGTCACTCCCATAACCAGTGACAACCAGTTTACAGTAATGTGATGTTTCTGGCAGCTGAGGTCGCATATAGAAGTAGAAAGTGAAATGTACACGAGTCGTGCTCTGTGGTGACGTCAGCTGCATTCTTACCAGTAATGAAGAGCGTCCGGTCTTTTTCTGGGGTTTCCCCATCTCTATCTGTATACTGTATACTGTGGATCTGTCACCGCCATTCTCTGCTGATAAACGCCTCGCTCTGCTGGCACGCACTCAGCCCTCTCACAGACGCTCTCTGTCTGGACTTCAAGGCGTTCACATGTTTTCCTGAGAAGACCACATCATTTACTGCAGGCTGGGTCAGTGGCGGGGACACATAATACACACATGTCTGCTGCTGCTGCCGGGAAAGCTGGGTGACTGCCAATATGGCTGCCATCATGCCTCCTGTGATACCCCATCTAAGAAACGGGAAAATGTTTATAACAATAGATCCTAGTCATTGGGTTGCTTCCTAGTTTTATCTGGTGCTGGGAAACAACCAATATGGCTGCCGTTGTGACTTAAAGGGCTGTTCTCATTCTTTTATTACTAGCATAAGCCATGACTTTAAGGGGTTGTTCAGGAGAGGTTTTCTATGGGGATTTGCTGCTGCTCTGGACAGTTCCTGACGTGGACAGAGGTGGCAGCAGAGAGCACTGTGTCAGACTGGAAAGAATACACCACTTCCTGCAGGACATACAGCAGCTGATTTTTAAATACAGCAGGAAATACAGGACATACTGCAGCTGATTTTTAAATAGAAGTAAATTACAAATCTCTGGCACTTTCTGGCACCAGTTGATTTGAAAGAAATTTTTTTTGGTGATCAACTCCTTTAAGGACCTTGGTCAGTTCTGCGCTGGACATGACACCACAACAACAACAACTGGAAGACGACTCAATTTTTCCATAGAAACCTTGCCAGGCCATCGGGCTTCGTCTTTTTCCCATACGCTGCCTGGTCCTGTACACCGCAGCGCTGTGATCCCCCCCCCTGAGACCACGTCTGCTAAAAATAAAATCCCAGCTAATTAAATAATTATAGTAGCCGGGCAGGAAGCGGCCGCGTGTGGGTTATAACTCCATTTCTACCATGTCATTTCTGACCGCAGCCCCTCAGGCTTCTGTAATCCGATCCAAACAAGCGAGATGACTATGTATACTAGATACTGTAGTCTATAGCCGTGAGATCTCCCAACACTCTTTTGGGAATGGGAGTGTTGACATAACGTAAGGCTGGAAGCTTTCCGGCAGCGGCCTGACATTGAGTGCACACGTCATTGTTGACTTTGCACCATTGAAGTGGCTGATTAGAGAGCGGCGGAGGAGCTCCATCATCCCCGGGATTATGTCAAGGCGGAGGAATGTAGGTGAAAGTCGGGGTGAGGACGCCGGCCGCTAAGGAAGCCATGGGGTTACGTCACTGGTGAAATCCATAAGTGTGCGCTCGGGAAAATGGGCTTTGAAATGTAAAGGGTGAGTCATCCATCCTGACATGTGATGTGATGACGTGATGTGGCCAATGATGGCCGGAGACTATAGAGAGCTACACACCTGTTCCAGTAATCCCATATACATACAGCAGAGTGTGCAGTAGAGATTAGCGGGTAGTGAAATATCCGACTATTCGAACGAGTATTCGATCCCATTATAATCTATCGGAAAAAATTTTGCGGCACTTGGAAATCAAAATTCGACCACTTGGAGGTCACCAAGTCCCCCATGAAACCTTTCCTAAACGATGCCAACACCTCCGGAATGACACTGGGACATTAGGGGGAGCATGCCTGGGTGCACCCAACACCCCAAAATCGCAGTATAATGCCACTCTCCGCAGTTGCGAAGGAAAAATATTTGTGAACGCTTTACAAATGTTTACGGCAATGTTCACACATTTCATTCGTATTTCTTGCGCAGTGTTTCATACATGATTCCAATGTGCGTCCGCAGAGCGTCATGTTATTCGCGCGTATCACACATCATGCTGTACGAACGTTACTGGAACAGTATGTATGACGTGCCTTTTACTGGGCTACTGGAACAATATGTATCACGTGCCTTTTACTGGGCTACTGGAACAGTATGTATCACGTGCCTTTTACTGGGCTACTGGAACAGTATGTATCACGTGCCTTTTACTGGGCTACTGGAACAGTATGTATCACGTGCCTTTTACTGGGCTACTGGAACAGTATGTATCACGTGCCTTTTACTGGGCTACTGGAACAATATGTATGACGTTTACGTGCCCTTAGTGGTGTTAAACAGGGACACTATAAGTCACTTGTACACATAGGGTACTGGAATGAATACACCTGCTGATGCTGCTGTTATATCATCTATGTCTTAGCACTGAGAAGTGCTTTGGATTCAGTGATGACTTTTTCGCTGGATCTTAGCTCGGAAAAGGACGTTTGGGTTCTGTAGTAAGCCAGCCCAACCAAAACGTTACTAAAACCTATCTCTCCCTGCTGCAAGATTTTTCCCTGGCTCGGTTGAAAGCGCATCTGGAGTCGAGAGGCGGGAGTCAAGTATTTAAGATTCGAGGTCATGTAGTTTAGCTATCCAATGAGGGTAGACGCCGTTTTTGGGCTGCGTGCGTACTCCCAGGGTCCCTCACGGCCTCCCTGCATGGTCATTGGATTAAAAAAGCGCCAACTGCGATGGGAGGGCTTTTGAATGTTTCCCGCGTATTCGCCTCACTACTCGATTGAATTTGAATCTTTCGAATACCGCAATATTCGATCGAATACCTACTCAATCGAATCGTATTCACTCATCTCTAGTGTGCAGGACTCAACTAGAGAAACAGATCGCTGATTTCAGGGAGACCGGCCAAACGACAACACTGCCGGCTGCTAGTAAAAGCGCTCAATGCAGTGAAGTCCTGGGTGCATTGCCCCCTGGGAAACACGAATATGCAAAAGAAGAGCCTGTGGAGCCTCATTGAAGAGTCTCGGAAAACAGGACTAGCCAGATATCCCTCCGGGAAGGGCCCAGCCAATGGGTGGCTCCTATAAGGAAACCACCATATTGAGTGGCCTTATAAGTCAATGTAATGACAAGGGAAAAACCAAGGCCAGGTAACCATCCACATACAGCTGTTTCGGGGTGTTGCCCCTCATCAGTGTGGAGCAGGATTCTGGCTAGGTGAGAGATATCGCTGATCTCAGGGAGACCAACCAAACGACAACACTGACGGCTGCTAGTGAAAGCGCTCAATGCAGTGAAGTCCTAGGTGCATTGCCCCCTGGGAAACATGAATATGCAATAGAAGAGCCCGTGGAGGAAAGGGAAATAAGCTGCTGGCAGACCCTTCTATCCCCTCAAGACCATTCTATCCCCCCCACCCCTCTGTCCTCCTCCAGACCCCTCTGTCCTCCTCCAGGCCCCTCTGTCCTCCTCAAGACCCTTCTGTCCTCCTCCAGGCCCCTCTGTCCTCCTCAAGACCCTTCTGTCCTCCTCCAGACCCCTCTGTCCTCCTCAAGACCCTTCTGTCCTCCTCCAGACCCCTCTGTCCTCCTCCAGACCCCTCTGTCCTCCTCCAGACCCCTTTGTCCTCCTCCAGACCCCTTTGTTCCCCTCCAGACCCATCTGTCCTCCTCCAGACCCCTCTGTCCTGCTCCAGATCATTCTGTCCTCCTCCAGACCCCTTTGTCCTCCTCCAGACCCCTCTGTCCTCCTCCAGACCCCTTTGTCCTCCTCCAGACCCCTCTGTCCTCTTCCAGACCCCTCTGTCCTCCTCCAGACCCCTCTATCCTCCTCCAGATCCCTCTGTCCTCCTTCAGACCCTTCTGTCCTCCTCCAGACCCTTCTGTCCTCCTCCAGACCCCTCTGTCCTCCTCCAGACCCCTTTGTCCTCCTCCAGACCCCTCTGTCCTCCTCCAGACCCCTCTGTCCTCCTCCAGACCCTTCTGTCCTCCTCCAGACCCCTCTGTCCTCCTCCAGACCCTTCTGTCCTCCTCCAGACCCCTTTGTCCTCCTCCAGACCCCTCTGTCCTCCTCCAGACCCTTCTGTCCTTCTCCAGACCCCTTTGTCCTCCTCCAGGCCCCTCTGTCCTCCTCCAGACCCCTTTGTCCTCCTCCAGGCCCCTCTGTACTCCTCCAGACCCTTCTGTCCTCCTCCAGACCCTTTTGTCCTCCTCCAGGCCCCTCTGTCCTCCTCCAGACCCTTCTGTCCTCCTCCAGACCCCTTTGTCCTCCTCCAGACCCCTCTGTCCTCCTCCAGACCCTTCTGTCCTTCTCCAGACCCCTTTGTCCTCCTCCAGGCCCCTCTGTCCTCCTCCAGACCCCTTTGTCCTCCTCCAGGCCCCTCTGTCCTCCTCCAGACCCTTCTGTCCTCCTCCAGACCCCTTTGTCCTCCTCCAGACCCCTCTGTCCTCCTCCAGACCCCTTTGTCCTCCTCCAGACCCTTCTGTCCTCTTCCAGATCCCTCTGTCCTCCTCCAGACCCCTTTGTCCTCCTCCAGACCCCTTTGTCCTCCTCCAGACCCCTCTATCCTCCTCCAGACCCCTTTGTCCTCCTCCAGATCCCTCTGTGCTCCTCCAGACTCCTCTGTCCTCCTCCAGACTTCTTTGTCCCCTCCAGACCCCTCTGTTCCTGCACGACCCTTTCATCTCCCCAAACTTCTCTACTCCCCCCCCCAATACTCTTCTGCCCTCCCAAGACTTCTCTGTCCCACTTTATACTTCTCCTCAAACTCCTCTATCCCCCCTCTAGACTCCTCTGTCTCTTTCAGACCCCTCCATCTCTATTGAGAACAAAGATCAGACACATTCAAATCCAACCTGCTGGACCCTTCCTCTCCCCGGTATCTATTGTAGTGGTCGGGGCACTCCCATACACATTGGATGTTTGGCCTGTCACGCTGGAATGATCAGGTTTGGTCCCAATCCATCTGTATGGACACTGTACATGGTCATAGCCATTGACTGACTGTGGCCCCCACCCCACCGGCCGTCACTACTGTCTGGGAAGGAGACATCTCAGGAGACGTACAGTATTTCTTTGTTTTGGTTTTCTTAGCGTCCCTAGCACTATATCAATGATTTTACACATCCAGAATACCCCTTTAAATATGAACAGCGCCGGAATGAGAGAGCTAGAACAGGTGGGGAGTCAGACTGCTGACTGTTTCCAAGGGAAACCATGGACATTACACCGAAATCTGTCCATCTGGTGTGAACGGTGACCAGGAGACTGCGATTAGTCATACCTGCACTTATAGTCTGGGGTCGCTTTCTTGGGGGACACTTGCTTATAACACTACAGTTAAAGCAGGGATAAATCAATAGTACAGGAAAGATTAGATATTTAGGTCTACACCCCTTTAACTGCAGAGGGACCCCCCCAATGAGGATGAGGGTCTCTGTACTCTTGTGTGTGTGGGGGGGGATAAGGATCTCTGTACTCATGCGGGGGAGGGGGGGGGGATGAGGGTCTCTGTACTCATGCGGGGGGGGGGGGGGGTCTCTGTGATCATGCAGGGGGGATGAAGGTCTCTGTACTCATGCAGGGGATGAGGGTCTCTGTACTCATGTGGGGAGGATGAGGGTCTCTGTACTCATGTGGGGAGGATGAGGGTCTCTGTACTCGTGGAGAGGATGAGGGTCTCTGTACTCATTGAGGGAGGATGAGGGTCTCTGTACTCATGTGGGGAGGATGAGGGTCTCTGTACTCATTGAGGGAGGATGAGGGTCTCTGTACTCATGTGGGGAGGATGAGGGTCTCTGTACTCATGTGGGGAGGATGAGGGTCTCTGTACTCATTGAGGGAGGATGAGGGTCTCTGTACTCATGTGGGGAGGATGAGGGTCTCTGTACTCATTGAGGGAGGATGAGGGTCTCTGTACTCATGGAGGGAGGATGAGGGTCTCTGTACTCATGTGGGGAGGATGAGGGTATCTGTACTCATGTGGGGAGGATGAGGATCTCTGTACTCATGGAGGGAGGATGAGGGTCTCTGTACTCATGTGGGGAGGATGAGGGTCTCTGTACTCATGTGGGGAGGATGAGGGTCTCTGTACTCATATGGGGAGGATGAGGGTCTCTGTACTCATGTGGGGAGGATGAGGGTCTCTGTACTCATGTGGGGAGGATGAGGGTCTCTGTACTCATGGAGGGAGGATGAGGGTCTCTGTACTCATGTGGGGAGGATGAGGGTCTCTGTACTCATGTGGGGAGGATGAGGGTCTCTGTACTCATGGAGGGAGGATGAGGGTCTCTGTACTCATGTGGGGAGGATGAGGGTCTCTGTACTCATGTGGGGGGGATGAGGGTCTCTGTACTCATGTGGGGAGGATGAGGGTCTCTGTACTCATGTGGGGGGAATGAGGGTCTCTGTACTTATTGAGGGAGGATGAGGGTCTCTGTACTCATGTGGGGGGGGGTGATGAGGGTCTCTGTACTCATTGAGGTAGGATGAGGGTCTCTGTACTCATGTAGGGAGGATGAGGGTCTCTGTACTCATGTAGGGAGGATGAGGGTCTCTGTACTCAGGCGGGGGGATGAGGGTCTCTGTACTCATGTGGGGGGGATGAGGGTCTCTGTACTTATGCAGGGGGGGATGAGGGTCTCTGTACTCATGCGGGGAGATGAGGGTCTCTGTACTCATGGAGGGAGGATGAGGGTCTCTGTACTCATGTGGGGAGGATGAGGGTCTCTGTACTCATGTGGGGGGGATGAGGGTCTCTGTACTCATGTAGGGAGGATGAGGGTCTCTGTACTCATGTAGGGAGGATGAGGGTCTCTGTACTCAGGCGGGGGGATGAGGGTCTCTGGACTCATGTGGGGGGGATGAGGGTCTCTGTACTTATGCAGGGGGGGATGAGGGTCTCTGTACTCATGCGGGGAGATGAGGGTCTCTGTACTCATGGAGGGAGGATGAGGGTCTCTGTACTCATGTGGGGAGGATGAGGGTCTCTGTACTCATGTGGGGGGGATGAGGGTCTCTGTACTCGTGGGGGGGGGATGAGGGTCTCTGTACTCATGTGGGGGGGATGAGGGTCTCTGTACTCATGTGGGGGGGATGAGGGTCTCTGTACTCGTGGGGGGGTCACATGATTGGTATACAGATGTGTAGAGAGTGTGGTGGTTGGAATGTCAGGTTCCTAGTAATCATCTTGGATGTGAGGCACATAGTGTTACTGCCCGGCCCCTGACCACAGAAGAAGAGAGTGTAAACCGCAGGAGTCGGAGAGACGCCCGGGGGGGAGAGGGCACGGCCGGGACCACTCACCCTCTCCCCGGCCTCCTCTGCCTTCCTGTATTTCCACACTTCACTCTCTCTGATGCCAGCGGACTCTAAACTCCCTCACCCCTCCATCCGGGGGCAGATTAAGAGAAATGAGAGGGGGGAGACCAGAGCCGGACGTCACATTGTTGTGGATGGAAAAGAAAACATGAAGTCCGGGTGATCTCGCTCTTTTGTCCTATGGCGAAACCACAGACGTCTAAAATAAGACGCCCCACCCCGGACAGATGGAGGGTCCCGCACGTAGGCCGAGCGTCCACATGAAGAGAAGCCCACATGAAGATGTCATCCATTCCTGTATGTGAGCCCCCCGACATGTACTGCCACCTGGGCCCACACATAGCTCATGTATATTCACTGATTCCTATACAAGTGCACTGTATATACACTGATACCTATATGAGTGTACTGTATATACACTGATCCCTATATGAGTGTACTGTATATACACTGATTCCTATACAGGTGCACTGTATATACACTGATCACTATATGAGTGTACTGTATATACACTGATACCTATATGAGTGTACTGTATATACACTGATCCCTATATGAGTGTACTGTATATACACTGATTCCTATACAGGTGCACTGTATATACACTGATCCCTATACAAGTGCACTGTATATACACTGATCCCTATACAAGTGCACTGTATATACACTGATCCCTATATGAGTGCACTGTTTATACACTGATCCCTATATGAGTGTACTGTATATATACTGATCCCTATATGAGTGCACTGTATATACACTGATCCCTATATGAGTGTACTGTATATACACTGATACCTATATGAGTGCACTGTATATACACTGATCCTTATATGAGTGCACTGTATATACACTGATCCCTATATGAGTGTACTGTATATACACTGATTCCTATACAAGTGCACTGTATATACACTGATCCCTATATGAGTGTACTGTATATACACTGATCCCTATATGAGTGTACTGTATATACACTGATCCTTATATGAGTGTAGTATATACACTGATCCCTATATGAGTGTTCTGTATATACACTGATCCCTATATGAGTGTAGTATATACACCGATCCCGAAATGAGTGTAGTATATACACTGATCCCTATATGAGTGTACTGTGTATATACTGATCCCTATATGAGTGTAGTTTATACACTGATCCCTATATGAGTGTACTGTATATACACTGATCCCTATATGAGTGCACTGTATATATACTGATCCCTATATGAGTGCACTGTATATACACTGATCCCTATATGAGTGTACTGTATATACACTGATACCTATATGAGTGCACTGTATATACACTGATCCCTATATGAGTGTACTGTATATACACTGATCCCTATACAAGTGCACTGTATATACACTGATCCCTATATAAGTGTACTGTATATATATTGATCCCTATATGAGTGCACTGTATATACACTGATCCTTATATGAGTGTAGTATAAACACTGATCCCTATATGAGTGTACTGTATATACACTGATCCTTATATGAGTGTAGTATATACACTGATCCCTATATGAGTGTACTGTATATACACTGATCCTTATATGAGTGTAGTATATACACTGATCCCTATATGAGTGTACTGTATATACACTGATACCTGGTGACAGTGGCGTCTGTCCAGGTGATATATCAGGAAAAGTGAGATCAGTCAGATCTTGATGTTGGAAACAGGATAAACAGCCGGGTGTAAGGATCTGAGTGACTGTGACCGGGGCCGGAGAGTGATGTGTAGTCACCGGGGTCACATCTTCTCCGCAGTGGCCGGTCTTGTGAGGTCCATGATATATAGTGGTCACTACTGACCAAAAGTGTCCAAGGAAGGACGACCAGAGACCAGCTGATGGGGTCCAGGGCTCATTGATGTGTGTGTGGGGGGGGGGGGGGGCAGGCCTGTCTGGTCCTATCCCCCAGAAGAGCTGCTGTAGAGCAAACTGCTGAAAAATGCCCTGCTGTCTATGATAGAAAGGAGATGACACAGGACATGGCAGCCGCTGTGTATGGTGCCCCACAGGTCAGAGCCCATCTTACCCCTGTCCTCCCCGATAGTGTCTACAATGGCATCAGACCTGGAGCGATGGGGGAAGGTGTCTGGTCTAATGAATCACGTTCTCCATCATGTGGACGGCCGGGTGCACCACTAACCTGGGGACACCGACCACCTACTTAACCATTATACACACCTTTGTGGCAGCAAGACCCCCTAATAGTAGTGGTTAATGTCTTGAGGCCGCAGAGCAGGCATGGGGAACATGACAAAGAGATCAATGTGGTAACTCGGCCTCCAGATTCCCCAGATCTCAGTCTCTGTGGGGTCCATGGAGGCCGCACCTCACACCTTACAAGATCTGCTGCTGATACCACAGGGGACATCACAGGGATATGGGGTCCTCACACCTTACAAGATCTGCTGCTGATACCACAGGGGACATCACAGGGATATGGGGTCCTCACACCTTACAGGATGCTGATACCACAGGAGACATCACAGGGATATGGGGTCCTCACACCTTACAGGATGCTGATACCACAGGAGACATCACAGGGATATGGGGTCCTCACACCTTACAGGATGCTGATACCACAGGAGACATCACAGGGATATGGGGTCCTCACACCTTACAGGATGCTGATACCACAGGAGACATCACAGGGATATGGGGTCCTCACACCTTACAGGATGCTGATACCACAGGAGACATCACAGGGATATGGGGTCCTCACACCTTACAGGATGCTGATACCACAGGAGACATCACAGGGATAAGGGGGTCCGCACCTCACACCTTACAGGATGCTGATACCACAGGAGACATCACAGGGATATGGGGTCTGCACCTCACACCTTACAAGATCTGCTGCTGATACCACAGGAGACATCACAGGGATATGGGGTCCTCACACCTTACAGGATGCTGATACCACAGGAGACATCACAGGGATAAGGGGGTCCGCACCTCACACCTTACAGGATGCTGATACCACAGGAGACATCACAGGGATAAGGGGGTCCGCACCTCACACCTTACAGGATGCTGATACCACAGGAGACATCACAGGGATAAGGGGGTCCGCACCTCACACCTTACAGGATGCTGATACCACAGGGGACATCACAGGGATATGGGGTCCTCACACCTTACAGGATGCTGATACCACAGGAGACATCACAGGGATATGGGGTCCTCACACCTTACAGGATGCTGATACCACAGGAGACATCACAGGGATATAGGGTCCTCACACCTTACAGGATGCTGATACCACAGGAGACATCACAGGGATATGGGGGCCGCACCTCACACCTTACAAGATGTGCCTATATTACAGGGGACATCACAGGGATATGGGGGCCAGGTCCAAGGGGCCACACTAAAGGGCTATGTGGTCTGAGCTCTGGGGGGACACATCACAGTGTTATGGGGTCCGGGCCTTGATGGGTCAGTGGTGTTTTGGTGGATGAGGATACTGCTGTTACTTTCCCCAGCCTGGAATGGCCGATGACAGAACAATAGATATTACATAATTATACTGACAATAGATGTAATGTCAGGGATTGACGTCTGTTACTACAGGACTTACATCACTTGTGTTTTCTCTTACAGCTCACTGCCTCCAAGTTCCCCGTGGTGATAAAGATGGGCCACGCTCACTCCGGTATGGGTAAGGTGAGTGACGCTCTGCAGGTCAGCCCCAGGGCAGTGTGAGGGATACACGGGTCACCAGCTGGCTATATATATTACACAATCTGACTTGTGACGTCCTCCCGAGGCCTCACAGAGGAGGCACCCACCGGTCACCTTCTTCCTCTTCATTCATTTGACCTTCGTTCACCTCTCTTCCATTTCCTGTGAAGAAACCATTGAGGTGTTGTATTCCCTATGAAGACCGGTGTAACGTGTCCTATTGACCTATAAGTAACTATCAGGGGAGAATGACTTTAATATTGGAGGGTTGGATTGTTCAGTAGGAAGTAGCTGGGAGTTCCCCGATTGGGCAATGCCATTAATCAGCTGCTCTGTGTAGCCTTCTCTTTAGGATGGGTAAGGATGCTGCCTATCTATCAACACCCTGATATATTACCACTGACAGACCTGCGCCTCTTCATCTACACCCATAAAGCCTCACCGTCACCAGCTCAGAATTATCGATTGATTTGGTCCTGGGCCTAGAGATCCTCACCGATTGCTAGATGGAGACGGGAGAAACCCTTGGCTAGACGGTTATTTCTCTGTCTTGCACAAGAGGGACTCTACAGACGAGAGAGACTGGGAGAGAAGCGCATAGCTGAGCTTTTCCCCCACTTTGTTCTAGTGATTTCCGGGGGATCTAAACGCTTAAAACTCGACCAATAACAAAATTTGACAGTGACAATGAAATTCTGTCTGCCTGCAGTCACCACTAGGGGGAGCTGGGGAGCTTACTGTATACAGTAGTATTAATGCGGTTTGTTGCCCCTAGTGGTGGCTGCAGGTAAATAACATTTAGAAACCCAAATACTGTAATAAATGAATCGGGATGAAGTATTAGACATTGTTGGATTAAATATATATTGTGACCAAGATGGCCCCTTGTCAGATCAGTCACCACAACAATGTGAGTGTTTTGTCCCAGTGTCCAGGTAGTCTAGTCAGTCACTACTGTCCGTGTCATTGGGGGCCCCCTCATGTAACATGTGCTCTCCTACCTGTTCCAGGTGAAGGTGGACAACCAATATGACTTCCAGGACATCGCCAGTGTGGTCGCCCTGACAAAGACCTACGCCACTTCTGAACCATTTATTGACGCCAAGTACGATGTCCGCATCCAGAAAATTGGAAACAATTACAAAGCCTACATGTAAGTAACCACCATAAATATAAGGGCTAAACTATCACCTAGGGATCCCTCAGCTCCTAATGCTATGAAGTATACAGAGCCAAGTCAGGGCTCCATATCTGTAGCTTATGTACTCGTCCTGATGATGGAATAGTCCAGTTACATTTGTCCATGCAGTCTGCGCCCCAGTATTAGATAACCATTCATATTAACTGACACTTGGGGTACAGGACAGTGACACACTGACACTTGGGATACAGGATAGTGACACTTGGGATACAGGATAATGACACTTGGGGTACAGGGTAGTTACACGCTGACACTTGGGGTACAGGATAATGACACACTGACACTTGGGGTACAGGATAGTGACACGCTGACACTTGGGGTACAGGGCAGTGACACGCTGACACTTGGGGAACAGGATAGGGACATGCTGATACTTGGGGTACAGGATAGTTACACGCTGACACTCGGGGTACAGGATAGTGACACTTGGGGTTCAAGATAGTGACACTTGGGGTACAGGATAATAACATGACACTTGGGGTACAGGATAATGACACTTGGGGTACAGGATAGTGACACGCTGACACTCGGGGTACAGGATAGTGACACTTGGGGTTCAGGATAGTGACACTGGGGTACAGGATAATAACATGATGACACTTGGGGTACAGGATAATGACACTTGGGGTACAGGATAATGACACTTAGGGTACAGGATAGGGACACTCCGGGTACAGGATAATGACACGCTGACACTTGGGGTACAGGATAGTGACACGCTGACACTTGGGGTAAAGGATAGTGACATCCTGACACTTGGGGTACAGGATAATGATGCTGACACTCGGGGTACAGGATAGTGACACGCTGACACTTGGGGTACAGGATAGTGACACACTGACACTTGGGGTACAGGATAGTGACACGTGGGGTACAGGATAGTGACACTTGGGGTACAGGATAGTGACACGCTGACACTCGGGGTATATTCGATCAGTCTCCTGGCTTGAGGACACTGAGGCCCTTGTCCTGGTCTGGATCCTCCTTGTTGCGGTCTCCCGCAGGGAGTCTTATAGCCGGGGTTCCTCCGCACGGTTCACGCTGTTTATTATTCCTGCTCTTTATGACTCTTTCTTCCTCCTCTGATGCTGGAAATAGATTTTGCCGTTTACCTAAAGCTAAATATATCCGTGCTCGGTCTCTGAGCCTCACTCACTGTTACGGGGTGCTCTCCCTCCCTGTCTGCCTTGCGGGTTTTTCTGGTTCCGTACGTGTAATATTAGCCTCTCCCTGCTTTCTGGCTGTCTCTGACATGACCCGACATGAGTCTCCGATACACCTAGATCCTGATCAGCCCGTCTGTGAGGACACACAGAACCCTGAGTATGTGGGAAAGTTGCTGGGGGCTGGCAGCCATCAGGACGCTGTTAGCGGTCAGCACTCTGTAGGCAGCTGCCCATAAAACTGCTTTATAATATCCTTAGAAGGAGCCCCCGTTTTAGCTTGAAGGATTTTATCACCATCAGATGTCTGAGAAAAAAAAGGAGAGAAAAAAGAAAATTCCCAGAAAACCAGATCTGTGCCGACATTCCTGAATAATCCCACATTCACAGGAATGTACCGTCATCTGGTGGCGATTAACTAACCGTACCTGAGAGCGGATCCCAGGAGGGGGAAGGGAGAGGGGAAAACCAGTACTGGGGTCTGGCTCCTCCATGCCCAGAGCTGTAGAGTTCTGGAACTAAGGAAGAACCAGTATTGGGGTCAGGCCCCTCCATGGCCGCTGTGGTGTCCTGGATCACAGGAAGAACCAACACTGGGGTCCGGCTCCTCCATGGCCACCACTGTAGAGTCCTGAAGTTAAGGAAGAACGATTACTGGAGTCCGGCTCCTCCATGGCCACTGCTGTGGAGTTCTGGAACTTATGAAAAAAAACAGTACTGGGGTCCGGCTCCTCCATGCCCAGAGCTGTAGTGTCCTGGAGTTTAAAAAGAACAAATACTGGGGTCCGGCTCCTTCATGGCCACCGCCGGAGTGTCCTAGAACTTAGGAAGGACCAGTACTGGGGTCCGGCTCCTCCATAGCTGCTCTAGTGTTCTAGAGCTTAGGAAGAACGAGTACTGGGGTCCGGCTCCTCCATAGCCGCTCTAGTGTCCTGGAACTTAGGAAGAACCAATACTGGGGTCGGTCTCCTTCATGGCCGCTAGTGTGTCCTGGAACTAAGGAAGAACGAGTACTGGGGTCCGGCTCCTCCATAGCCGCTCTAGTGTCCTGGAACTTAGGAAGAACCAATACTGGGGTCGGTCTCCTTCATGGCCGCTAGTGTGTCCTGGAACTAAGGAAGAACGAGTACTGGGGTCCGGCTCCTCCATAGCCGCTCTAGTGTCCTGGAACTTAGGAAGAACCAATACTGGGGTCGGTCTCCTTCATGGCCGCTAGTGTGTCCTGGAACTAAGGAAGAACGAGTACTGGGGTCCGGCTCCTCCATAGCCGCTCTAGTGTCCTGGAACTTAGGAAGAACCAATACTGGGGTCGGTCTCCTTCATGGCCGCTAGTGTGTCCTGGAACTAAGGAAGAACGAGTACTGGGGTCCGGCTCCTCCATGAACGTTCTAGTGTTCTGGAGCTTAGTAACATCAAGTACTGGGGTCCGGCTCCTCTATGAACGTTCTATTGTCCTGGAGCTTAGTAACATCAAGTACTGGGGTCCGGCTCCTTCATGGCCGCTAGTTTATCCTGGAACTAAGGAAGAACAAGTTCTGGGGTCCGGCTCCTCCATGAACGTTCTAGTGTCCTGGAGCTTAGTACCATCAAGTACTGGGGTCCGGCTCCTTCATGGCCACCACTGGAGTGTCCTAGAACTTAGGAAGAATGAGTACTGGGGTGCGTTCCTGGATAGACACCACAATGTAGTGTCCTGGAAGAACGAGAACACAAGTTGTGTCCTAGAAGAACTACAGAAAAGGAGCCGTAAGACCATATAATGTGTAGCCTGAAACCATTATAGAACAGGAGCAGGAGGTATAGACAGGATCTGGGGAGGTATCTGAATATCGGAATAAAACCATAGAACAGAAGAACCTGCCAAGCTCTAGAACTTGGGTTCTGCAAGTGCCATAGAAATGCATAGTGTTTAATTAATTAATGTTTAGACAACTGATGATTTGGAAAAAGTATACAGTAGAATTGGTCATGGACAGGAAAGTGTAGTCTAGAACAAGTATACAGTAGAATTGGTCATGGACAGGAAAGTGTAGTCTAGAACAAGTATACAGTAGAATCGGTCATGGACAGGAAAGTGTAGTCTAGAACAAGTATACAGTAGAATCGGTCATGGACAGGAAAGTGTAGTCTAGAACAAGTATACAGTAGAATCGGTCATGGACAGGAAAGTGTAGTCTAGAACAAGTATACAGTAGAATCGGTCATGGACAGTAAAGTGTAGTCTAGAACAAGTATACAGTAGAATCGGTCATGGACAGGAAAGTGTAGTCTAGAACAAGTATACAGTAGAATCAGTCATGGACAGTAAAGTGTAGTCTAGAACAAGTATACAGTAGAATCAGTCATGGACTGGAAAGTGTAGTCTAGAACAAGTATACAGTAGAATCAGTCATGGACAGTAAAGTGTAGTCTAGAACAAGTATACAGTAGAATCAGTCATGGACAGGAAAGTGTAGTCTAGAACAAGTATACAGTAGAATCGGTCATGGACAGGAAAGTGTAGTCTAGAACAAGTATACAGTAGAATCGGTCATGGACAGGAAAGTGTAGTCTAGAACAAGTATACAGTAGAATCGGTCATGGACAGGAAAGTGTAGTCTAGAACAAGTATACAGTAGAATCGGTCATGGACAGGAAAGTGTAGTCTAGAACAAGTATACAGTAGAATTAGTCATGGACAGGAAAGTGTAGTCTAGAACAAGTATACAGTAGAATCAGTCATGGACAGAAAAGTGTAGTCTAGAACAAGTATACAGTAGAATCAGTCATGGACAGTAAAGTGTAGTCTAGAACAAGTATACAGTAGAATCGGTCATGGACAGGAAAGTGTAGTCTAGAACAAGTATACAGTAGAATCGGTCATGGACAGGAAAGTGTAGTCTAGAACAAGTATACAGTAGGACCTTCCATGGACATGAACTTTGCTCTAAAAGATGTAAGCGGTTTAGCCCAAATTATCTACAACTTGGCCTGGAACAAGTATCCTGTAGGCCAGTGGTGGATAGAGACAGGCTCCTAGAACAAGTATTGAGTCCTAGAAGAAGCATATGGCAGATGGGATAAGATCATTTACAATCTGGAACTGGTATGCGGTAGGCCAGTCAGAAACAAAAAGTCAAGTCCTAGAGCCGTACAGAGAAGAAGTGATGAGATGTCTTATGATCTTGGACAAGTGTCCAGTAGGATCCATCATGATAAAGAACTTGTAGTCTAGAACAAGTGTACAGTAGCCCGGTCACTGGCAAGAACATGAGTTCTAGTACACCTACAAATTTTGTGTTTTTGTCTTGTGGAAAGGTCTGGCTCCTTAAAGGAAAACTCCAGTGATGTGGTCCCACATGCATGCAGAGACGCAACTCATGCCGAGGTATGAATACAGTCTGTGACATGGATCCAGTCCACCGCTGAGGACCACATCACTGGAGATGCCCTCTAAGCCTATTGTGCAGGAATACAGTCTGTGACATGGATCCAGTCCACCGCTGAGGACCACATCACTGGAGATGCCCTCTAAGCCTATTGTGCAGGAATACAGTCTGTGACATGGATCCAGTCCACCTCGGGTGACCACATCACTGGAGATGCCCTCTAAGCGTGTTGTCCAGGAATACAGCCCGTGACATGAATCCAGTCCTCCGCAGGGGACCACATCACTGGAGATGCCCTCTAAGCCTGTAGTGCAGGAATACAGTTGGTGACGTGGGTCCAGTCTGCCATAGAGGACTGATACAACACCAGGGTCGGGCTCTGCAGATTGTGAGGATACAGGAAAGTGACGAGAACCCTTGTTCCTGATACTAGATGGTTTGGGCGTTGCGTCCCCCCCCCCACATGACTCTATTGTCTCCGGCACAGTATGAGCGGTGTGGGAGGATGCCGTCTGCCCGTGTTGTTCCAGGGCCAGAAGGAATGATCTGTTCCTGTTGTATCTCAAGTGGGTGGAATTGTTCTTAAAGGGATAGTAATCTTCCATGTCAGGTGAGGGGGCCGATTACAGGAGTAACATAGGGACCCCTCCTGGTGCTGCTAGACACATCTCCCTAACCTCTGTCCTTGTGAGACTTTCCCATGATACTTAGGGGCCTTTTACACAGAGCGATAATCTGCCAAATCGGCTCCGGGTAGTAAAGACACGCACATCGGTACGTGTAATAGTGATGCCTGACTGACGGCTGATGACCGTGTAAAGAAAATAAAGTGTATACTTACCTGTCCACGTTCCCCACACCTGGAAGTGTCCGTCCTCTCAGCCAATCACCGGCCAGGATGGAACAGCACTGCAGCATGTGATTGGCTGAGCCACCTGTCACTGCAAAGACTGGCTCAGAAGTTCCAGTGGCGGCTGCGGGGAGAAGCTAGGAGAACATGGGCGATCGTGGGCAGCTATAGATGAAGTTTATTACTTTACAGTTAAGGCAAGGACTGCCCGGACATCACTAACTATATATATATATATATATATATATATATATCCCTTGCATGTTTATCGAGCCGTGTAATAGGCTCCCCCCGCCCCCCCCCGGTGTGATGTGACGCAGTCTCCTGCGCTATACCCTGAGGAAGATAAGGATTAAATGGATGTCATGGGGTAACGGGACACAGAGACAGGAGAGGATTAACCTAGAGGAGTCCCGAGGGCTATAGGGGTCCGCTAACACAGCAGAGGGGCCGCCCAGTGACCCCCGCCGTGACTCCATTATTCAGGACAGGGCCGATGTCTCTGGGTCCATTCCAGTAATACGGCTCTAACTGGGCCCGGCAGGTGCCGGATCCTCATGGTTTCTGGATTATCGGACAGATTATAAATCCAGACAGGAATCTCTGCACTTGCAATAAGGGGCCGTCAGGTTTCTCAGGCTCCGTCCCTTCTATTCAGCCCTGAGTCATCTATTACAACAGAACATGGCAGACAGCCTGGGGCCAGATGATGCTTTTATAAGCCGTGACATAAGACCGGGCCATGAATAATGGAAGGTTATGAAGTTTAAAGTCTTTTTCTGGAGGGAAGTTGGTTTAGAACCCTGTCATGCCAGTAATGGCCACTAGGTGGCGGGGCGACAGCAAGTGTAAAATGATGCAATATACAGTGTTTCACAATAATGTCAGCCAGTGTCCACACACATACCATGATTCACCACTATGGCTTCTCCAGTGACCCCTCCCATCCCACCTGTTCACCACTCAGCAGAGGGCAAACATACAGCTGGGGGCGCTGTTGCATCAGAGTCTATAAAATGTTGGTGGCACAGGCAGTGGTGAAGAGTGGTACTGCAGCTAAGGTGTAAACATGGAAGGCTGTGATCTATGTGTGTGTATACAGCAGCGCAGCAGTAAGTAAGTGTGAGCGCCATCAGTACACATACTCCTCTATACGTGCCAGCTGTCTGGGTGCAGATTCTGACTGATCTTTGTGTTTTATTCTGTATATTTCAGGAGAACATCCATTTCTGGGAACTGGAAAACCAACACAGGTTCGGCCATGCTGGAGCAGATTGCTGTGTCAGACAGGTACATATGGGATCACCCTCATAGCCGCTTCTCAGCACAGGAAGGATCCAGCTGTGCAGACCTGAGTCATGTCTGACAGTCCGGTTGCTAGGGATACATTGCCTAACAACAAGGCTGTTAGGCTGCGTGTCCAGCTTTGTCTCAGATTAGTCAGGGCTTTGGCTCCGAACTAAGGGCAGGTAAGGGGCAAGGAGGCAAACCATCCATGGGTCAGAGCAGGTGAAGCAAGACAATACCCCTAACCCCACAGAGGATACAGAGAATGGGCATCTCCACAGCTAACCATGCCCCTAACCCCACAGAGGATACAGAGAATGGGCATCTCCACAGCTAACCATGCCCCTAACCCCACAGAGGATACAGAGAATGGGCATCTCCACAGCTAACCATGCCCCTAACCCCACAGAGGGTACAGAGAATGGGCATATCCACAGCTAACCATGCCCCTAACCCCACAGAGGGTACAGAGAATGGGCATATCCACAGCTAACCATGCCCCTAACCCCACAGAGGGTACAGAGAATGGGCATATCCACAGCTAACCATGCCCCTAATCCCACAGAGGATACAGAGAATGGGCATATCCACAGCTAACCATGCCCCTAACCCCACAGAGGGTACAGAGAATGGGCATATCCACAGCTAACCATGCCCCTAATCCCACAGAGGATACAGAGAATGGGCATATCCACAGCTAACCATGCCCCTAACCCCACAGAGGGTACAGAGAATGGGCATCTCCACAGATAACAATACCCCTAACCCCACAGAGGATACAGGGAGTGGGCATATCCACAGATAACCATGCCCCTAATCCCACAGAGGATACAGAGAATGGGCATATCCACAGCTAACCATGCCCCTAACCCCACAGAGGGTACAGAGAATGGGCATATCCACAGATAACCATGCCGCTAACCCCACAGAGAATACAGAGAATGGGCATATCCACAGCTAACCATGCCCCTAACCCCACAGAGAATACAGAGAATGGGCATATCCACAGATAACCATGCCCCTAACCCCACAGAGGGTACAGAGAATGGGCATATCCACAAATAACCATGCCGCTAACCCCACAGAGAATACAGAGAATGGGCATATCCACAGCTAACCATGCCCCTAACCCCACAGAGAATACAGAGAATGGGCATATCCACAGCTAACAATACCCCTAACCCCACAGAGAATACAGAGAATGGGCATATCCACAGATAACCATGCCCCTAACCCCACAGAGGATACAGAGAATGGGCATATCCACAGCGAACAATACCCATAACCCCACAGAGGATCCATAGTCGGGCACTGCTGGATCTTTTCCCCATTGGACTAGACACCTGGATACAGAAAATAAACTAATCTTTCCGAAAATGTGGAAATCCAGTGTGGAAATGTGTTTACCCTGCCCCCTACTGGCAGATGTAGGACGGTGGAGGCGTAGAGCATCACACATATACTCTCTTACATTCACCTCCCCGTAGATACAGGATTTGTGTTGCCTCACTGAGACCTGGCTGGGAAGGGGTTAAAGTTCACCTAAGGTCATGTGTCTTGCAGGTACAAGCTGTGGGTGGACGCTTGCTCAGAAATATTTGGGGGTCTGGACATCTGTGCTGTGGAAGCCCTGCACGGGAAAGATGGCAAGGACCATATCATAGAGGTGAGTGTGATGCCTGATGGGTAATGTTATAGATAGCAGAGACACTTAATATTTGCTGGTTCTGATGTAGCGCCATCTTGAGGCCATCTTAAGTCTGTGACCTCGGTTTCCTCTTCTCTCCGTCAGGTCGTCGGCTCCTCTATGCCTTTGATTGGAGATCAGCAAGAAGAGGATCGGCATCTGATCGCGGACCTGGTTGTTAGTAAGATGGCGCAATCGCTTCAGTGCAGCTCATCCCCAAGCCGCTCCATGCACGCACAGCAGCCCCAGGTAAGACGGACGGGTCAGCGCCTCCTGGAGACCAGGGTCGGTCTTACCAGATCAGCAGTTCCTTCTTAGCAACGGGCTAGAACCAAATAGCAGGTTGGACTTGGTTTCTGAGGAGCAAGGGAAAAGGCAAAACAGAAGTGATCTCCTGAGCTTCCGGGTGATGTCTGTGATCCAGGACCACCACTGACCTCCAGCATGATTGGAGCGCTAGAGCGCCCCCTACAGAGATCTCTGTTACTGGTAATCTGGTACAGGGGCATTGCGTTTTATGGAGAGATTTCTGCCTGTCCATTCAGTGAAGCCAAACTTAAGGCCCTATTACACAGAAAGATTATCGTCCGTACTTGGCCAACAATCGTCCAGTGTAATAGAACACAACGATCAGCTGACATGAACGATGTCGGCTGATTGTTGCAGTCGTTTGTGACTCATATAGCAGCAGTCGCTCCGTGGAATAGGAGCGGCGGCAACAGACTGCTATATGCTATGGGCTGCCCGGACAATCTAGTGATCACCCGGGCAGCCCCCCGCACCTCTCCAGCTCCCCAACCGCCCCCCCATTCCCCCCCGGCTCATTTGCTCCTCACAGTCGCCCTGTGTAATAGGGGCTTTACTGTCTGAGGGGCAGGGAACCATAGAGAGTCATAGCCGTCTCTCTATTCATGTAGCGACCTGCTGATGGCCTTGGAAACAGTCAGCAGTCAAACTCCATCCATTCATTAGTTGTTTTTTTTTTTTTTTTGCAGGCTCAACCTGTTCACTCCCGGTCTGGCACGCCCGTCCAGCAGCAGAGACCTTCTCCACAAGGTAACTTCCCTCTATATACCGTATAGCTATAGGGAACCTGTCTGCAGTTTCCTGCTGCTCCCTATAGCTGCAAGAAACAAAGACAGACTCCATATTACACAACATCTGTGATTATGCTTTACGTGGTGGCCAAAACCTGCTTTCAACTACAGGGAGCAAATTATAGTCTGGTCCTAGCCGGATAACCCTCTATAGGCTGCGATCAATAGCGATCATAACCGTTTGAGAGAGAACTGACAGCTGCCACCACTCTGCGGGCAATTGGTACCAGGCCTCTGCGCCTGCCATGGTACATCCGCTAGTAATGTCTGCCTCAGGCAGGTTGTAACGACACCGATCACACTGATCAGTGCATCTAATGACTGTATAGAAATGCCCATAGGGGGACTAACAGATATATATATATATATATATATATATATATATATATATATATATATATAGAATTTTTTTTTAGGTTTTAGAAAGTTACCCTTTTTTAAATAAAAAACTTGGTATTTCCATGTAAGAAATTTTCCACATTATTTCCACATTATTTCCAAATATAACTTTATTGATCATGAACAGTCATTGGTATAAATTAAATATAATAGCAAACGTCAGAATAGCTGATTTTTGGTCACATAATATATAAATAAAAGGAAAAAAGTCCAATCTACCCCAAATTGATACCGATAAAAATTACAAATGCACAAAAAATCATCTGAGCGGCCCCAGTCATCTTTACCCCATGTAATGGATAGAGCATTATGCCGCACTCACATTGCAGCCAGAGGGCCGGTCACGTTATACACAGTAATTCTTCCCCATATGCTGAGCAGTTCTAATGTTTTCATATTATCTGCTTTAGGGGGTCCTCCAGCGGCACAGGGTCCTCAGCGACAGGGACCTCCCTCCCAGCAGAGGCCTCCACCTCAAGGTCAACAGCTTCAAGGTTTAGGTCCTCAGCCATCACAGCACCCACCAAACCTCCCCAGCCCTGGGGCACAGCAGCGACAGATGATCCCCCCTCAGCAGCAGCAGCAGCCGCCGCAGCAGCAGCCGTCACCCCAGCAGATGAGGTCCCAACAACAGCCATCACCCCGCCAATCACAATCCCCCCAAAGGCAGCCAAGCCCACAGTCACCCCAGCGTCAGCAGCAGGCTCCCCCCATGCCAGCAGGTCCTAAGCCAATGGGCGTCCAGCCCCCTCAACCCCGGCAACCCGGACCTCCAAGGCAGCCGGGCCCTGCAGGACCCCAGCAGAAGCCTCCACCTCCCGTCCATCAACAACAACATGGCATCCGCCAACCAGGACAGCAGCCACCACCGCAGCAACGGCAGTCAGCTCCAGGGGGACCCCAACAACAGCCGCTCCAGCAGCCACCCCAACCACAACAGCCGCCGCCGCAACAACGACCCATGACCCAGCAGCCCAGGCCTAACCCGCAAGCACCTAGCCAGGGTTCACGTCCTGGTGGGCCCCAAAAGCCTCAATTGGCTCAGAAGCCGGGCCAAGAGCTGCCCCCACCCCAGCCGCAGCTGAAGTAAGAGCCCTCGAGGTTCTGGGTGGGCCACACAGGTTTCAGCTTCCTATACTACCTATTGCATCCCTTTCTTGCATGCCGCTTAGGTGAGGTAGGCACAGCTTTGGCGCAGACTGGGTCACCGTCTCCTTTTCTTTGGTTCTATGTACAGTACCAATATCTCGAACCCTGTTGGGTTATGGTGCCAGCGATGTGACTCGGGACCCTTAGTCATGCTTGTTGTGGGTTTCGGGGGGTTTGCGGGTATGCCTGCCCTCTCGCAGCGCCCAGTATAGAAGGTGGTGGATAGTTTAGTATGAATGACTAATATTGCATGACTTTAACTGATCATTATTTTTCTTTCCTCCTTCTTCTACCTCCTCCCGATACAACCAACATGTATAACATATCCCCTCCCCCGTCTCTTGTGTCCCCCTCTAACATTCCTGACCTGATCGTAAACCACCCCCCGCTCCACCATCCCCCCCCACCTTCGCCATCTTTTTCCATCATCGGCCATCACCTCACATCGTTCTCCAGTAAGTCCCAGTCCCTCACCAACTCCTTCACCCTTGCAGACTCACCAGCTCCACGTTCCAGTCTTAGTCATGACGAGGTGAAAGCCGAAACGATCCGCAACCTGAGGAAATCCTTCGCCAGTCTCTTCTCAGACTGAAGGGATCCATTGCTCCCATCTCCCCAGCATCGCGGCTCTATGTATTACCCGCTCCCTTCACCTGTGTGCACGGCTTAAACTCCTTGAAACAAAAAAAAAACACATAAAAAAATAATAATAAGTAATGCCGAAGAAGAGGTAGATATGGAGAGGAGACCAATCAAAAGATCACGGGAGGAAGAGGCGGCTCCAGATATCGCACGGAACAGCAGAGCCCAGCGCTCCTGCCACCGATCTTCCTAGAGAATGCATGATATGAGGGCGACCGCTCACACGGTCCTCGGTGTACATACATGTATACAGACGCACCTCCATGAGGACCCCCTGTCGGAGCCTGTGGCCGTCCATGTTGTGTGTCTTCTTCTTTTCTGCTCTCTCCTCCCAGCCCCTCTCGGTATCTATCCCTCCCGGTTCCGTCCGATGCTCAGTTCTTTTGACACGTGGTGTGTGCGGTGTTCCTGCCTGTGACCCCCCCAGATATTCTGTTGACATCCCCCCCATCATGGCTTTGCTTCCTGATTTTGTCTCCCCCCTCCCCTTTTTCATGGCTGTACCCCTCCCCCTACCCCCCGCTGTGTCCCCCCCCATTTCAGGTCTACTTTTCGTGTGACGGTAACACTGTTGTAATGTGTGTGCTCTAACGCTTGCCGTGCGGTTACTATCGTGATATGATTGTTCTAAGTATTCAGAGTAATATATTATATTATGACTATATTAAAGAACTTATTCTACGGCCCGCACAGAGCGGGCGCCATGACATGTGTGTGTAACGTGTGTCAGCGTTTGTGTGCAGATGTGAAGCCCCTCGAAGGGGGCAAGAAAATGTGATTTATTGTCCAAATTAAACTATTCTCTCTAAGCAACAAAAGCTGCTTGTCTGGTGTCAGATCTGTGGAGGTGCGCACTGGGGTCCTGAAATACTCTGCTCTGCTGTGGATACGTCTGTGACCTTATAGTAACATTATCACATGACTGTAGAGGTCAACGCTCCTCTGCAAGAACAGCACAATACACTCCTGAAATACTCTGTGCTCCAGAAGAACATTGCTCCTCCCACTGGGAGCCTGGAAGCTCTGATTCCCATGATGCTGCCACGATCACTACACTCCAGTGCTGAAATACTCTGTGCTGTTATGGGACACTATGACATCCTGGCTGTCTCTATTCTCCTCATAACATCATGATGCTTCCTCTGACTAATCCAGCCCTGTTCTAGCTAACATCATCTTTCCTGTAATACTCTGTGCTGCTGTCGTCTCACACTATCAATCTGAATATATAATTTAGACTTTGGTTCGTGCCCTGGGGCCCTGTGCCCAGCCGTACACATATATTCTAGTTCAGGGTGATTCGAAGTAATGGATGCTGCTCACTGCTTCCTCTAGTGGTGAAATCCTTTATTAGCAGCCAATGACTGCAGGCTCCAGTGAGACACGGCCATCCAGGTTACACCATAAGGGTCTGACCTTAAAAATAACACAAAAACCAAATCTCTGGAACTCTAGTCACAGCATTACAGATGTCCTTGGCAGTCAGAGGGTTAAGGTGAGTGTCACACTGGTTTCAACACAACAAAAACTTACCACACCAGGAGCTGTCATATTGCACTAGTCAGCTGCGAGGACTGACTGCCCACAAGGGGAAGTAAACGTGAACAAATCTAGTGAGTCACATAACGACTAACATTGATAATAATAATAATATTGTGTTCTCATCCCTCTACACCCCCCCCCCCCTCCTGTGGTATCAGCATCCTGTAAGGTGTGAGGTGCGGACCCCATATCCCTGTGATGTCTCCTGTGGTATCAGCATCCTGTAAGGTGTGAGGACCCCATATCCCTGTGATGTCTCCTGTGGTATCAGTATCCTGTAAGGTGTGAGGTGAGGACCCCATATCCCTGTGATGTCCCCTGTGGTATCAGCATCCTGTAAGGTGTGAGGTGAGGACCCCATATCCCTGTGATGTCTCCTGTGGTATCAGCATCCTGTAAGGTGAGGACCCCATATCCCTGTGATGTCTCCTGTGGTATCAGCATCCTGTAAGGTGTGAGGTGCGGACCCCATATCCCTGTGATGTCTCCTGTGGTATCAGCATCCTGTAAGGTGTGAGGTGCGGACCCCATATCCCTGTGATGTCTCCTGTGGTATCAGTATCCTGTAAGGTGTGAAGTGCGGACCCCATATCCCTGTGATGTCTCCTGTGGTATCAGCATCCTGTAAGGTGTGAGGTGCGATCCCCATATCCCTGTGATGTCTCCTGTGGTATCAGTATCCTGTAAAGTGTGAGATGCGGACCCCATATCCCTGTGATGTCTCCTGTGGTATCAGCATCCTGTAAGGTGTGAGGTGCGGCCCCTATATCCCTGTGATGTCTCCTGTGGTATCAGCATCCTGTAAGGTGTGAGGACCCCATATCCCTGTGATGTCTCCTGTGGTATCAGCATCCTGTAAGGTGTGAGGTGCGGACCCCATATCCCTGTGATGTCTCCGGTGGTATCAGCATCCTGTAAGGTGTGAGGACCCCATATCCCTGTGATGTCTCCTGTGGTATCAGCATCCTGTAAGGTGTGAGGTGCCGACCCCATATCCCTGTGATGTCCCCTGTGGTATCAGCATCCTGTAAGGTGTGAGGACCCCATATCCCTGTGATGTCTCCTGTGGTATCAGCATCCTGTAAGGTGTGAGGTGCGGACCCCATATCCCTGTGATGTCTCCTGTGGTATCAGTATCCTGTAAGGTGTGAGGTGAGGACCCCATATCCCTGTGATGTCCCCTGTGGTATCAGCATCCTGTAAGGTGTGAGGACCCCATATCCCTGTGATGTCTCCTGTGGTATCAGCATCCTGTAAGGTGTGAGGTGCGGACCCCATATCCCTGTGATGTCTCCTGTGGTATCAGCATCCTGTAAGGTGTGAGGACCCCATATCCCTGTGATGTCTCCTGTGGTATCAGCATCCTGTAAGGTGTGAGGTGCGGACCCCATATCCCTGTGATGTCTCCTGTGGTATCAGCATCCTGTAAGGTGTAAGGTGCGGACCCCATATCCCTGTGATGTCTCCTGTGGTATCAGTATCCTGTAAGGTGTGAGGTGAGGACCCCATATCCCTGTGATGTCCCCTGTGGTATCAGCATCCTGTAAGGTGTGAGGACCCCATATCCCTGTGATGTCTCCTGTGGTATCAGCATCCTGTAAGGTGAGGACCCCATATCCCTGTGATGTCTCCTGTGGTATCAGCATCCTGTAAGGTGTAAGGTGTGAGGACCCCATATCCCTGTGATGTCTCCTGTGGTATCAGCATCCTGTAAGGTGTGAGGTGCGGCCCCCATATCCCTGTGATGTCTCCTGTGGTATCAGCATCCTGTAAGGTGTGAGGACCCCATATCCCTGTGATGTCCCCTGTGGTATCAGCATCCTGTAAGGTGTGAGGTGCGGCCCCCATATCCCTGTGATGTTTCCTGTGGTATCAGCAGATACTGTGTGAGATGTGGACCCTACAGACAATTCATGGGGTTGAAGTGCGGAATCCATAGGACCAATCACCTTTTTAATCTCTTTGTAATGTTCCTCATTCCTGCACAATGTCTGCAGTGCGACCCCCAGGGCATAATCCGGCTGACCACTGCCATTCGGAGGGCCTGCTGCTATGAATGCTAATACAATGGTTAGGTAGGTGGTCGGTATCTCAGTAACATCCACATGACGCCAAGACACAAGTTCTCCAGCAGAACATTGCCCATCACACTGCCCCCGCCATCATGTCTTCTTACCATCCTGGTTCCATCTCTCCCCCAGGTAAGTGATGCACCCGGTCGTCCACATGTTGGAGAACATGATCCATCAGACCAGGCGCCTCCCTACATTGCTCCATGCTCCAGGTCAGATACCCGTAGTAGACACTATCGGGGGGAGGAAAGGAGGTCATATGGGCTCTGACCGGTCTGCGGGGCCCCATACACAGCAAGCTGCAATGTCCTGTGTGACCTGACTCCTTTCTATCATAATCAGCAGAAGGTTTTTCAGCAGTTTGTTTTACAGCAGCTCATCACCTGGTCACTGGTTGTCCTTCCTATTGATCACTAGATACCGAGGACCCCACAAGACCGGCCGCTCGAGATGATGTGACACCAGTGTCTACACATCACTGTCCGGCCGTGGTTTAACCATTTTTCTCATTGCCCACAGCTTGGTCACTGTTATGTATGGGGTCTCCCTCTATAAAACTGAATTTAGGAAACTAACCATAAAATATATATTTTTTTTTTACACCAAACTTATTTTATTTAAAACTATATATATTACACATCCTTATATTAAATGCATTTCAGATTTCTGTTCATTCCCCCACCGTACAGTTTAATTTATAGGTTCTTCTCAAGCATGACCAGGCTCAATTTAACCCCCTCCTCACCACCATCAGGCACATGACAAAGCAAGATTGAGGCTAGAAAAAAAAAATAAAAAATCTTTACCTTAATTTGATTTTTTACAAACCATTCTTCCCAATTAACGGAAAAAAATAAAAAAAAACTGCAGAGGATTCTGGGAGAGAAGAAATCAGGCACCTGTAGAAATAAATATCTCCCCCCTCGTAGATTCACGGCTCCCGAAAGTCTTTATATATTTAACGCAACATTGCTTCTGCGGCAGGAGGCAGTAATCGGCTAAACCACATAGGCAACGGGGGAGGGGCATTATATACTCTGATTCCTAGAAGACGATTTGCGTAGTCAATAAACCAGTGATTTCATTGGTTGCTGAAGGCCTGGATGCCGCTATTCTAGGAAGCGTTCCTATATATATCGTCCCATAATGGCGAACAAATAACCAAGCTTACAGCTTCTCCGACGATCCGATACCTCAACAGTCCATTGCAATTCATTCACGATGCATCTTAGCATATACCATAAAGGGGAACTCCAATCCTAAAAGGAGATGTTTACAGTATGGTTTCCACATTGTAGCAGCTGGTGACTTATCTCCGTGACACACACATTCAACGTTCACCGTGAAAGGAGGAGTCAGCTCATCCAGTAACATTGAAGATGACCGGGAGACGCCCAGGAAGAGTCAATGATGAAGCAGATGACAAGTTAGGAGCAGAAGTAAAGAGGGTGACATGTACCAGGGAGGAGAGAGCGCACGAAGGAGAGGACACCGAGCCCCCTGAATCAGAGATACCGCCACCTCCAGGAGATAAGAGACGCTGCTCAGTGAGGCACCAGGCGCAGGGTGTTAATCAGGAAGGGGTTGAGGTCCTCCGCGTTAACCGCTCGGTGAAGCGAAGGTTCGGACGCACTGCGCTCTATTTTGGGGAGCGCTCGCTGCAGCAGCTCAATAGAAGAGAGGATCTGAAAGAGAGAAGTGCAAATGGTATGTATATATGATCCCCACAGTAAGGGTCCCATATAGGATTAACCTGCAACTAAAGTGGAGTCAGTGTGTACATACATGCATTCACTATTCTGCTGCTGGTGGGGTCACAGTGTACATACATTACATTACTGATCCTGAGTTACATCCTGTATTATACTCCAGAGCTGCACTCACTATTCTGCTGGTGGGGTCACTGTGTACATACATTACATTACATGTACATACGGTGTCCCATCATGGGTATTGTTGTCTCTCCTGTGCACCTCTTATACTCCAGAGCTGCACTCACTATTCTGCTGGTGGGGTCACAGTGTACATACATTATATTACTGATCCTGAGTTACATCCTGTATTATACCCCAGAGCTGCACTCACTATTCTGCTGGTGGGGTCACTGTGTACATACATTACATTACATGTACATACGGTGTCCCATCATGGGTATTGTTGTCTCTCCTGTGCACCTCTTATACTCCAGAGCTGCACTCACTATTCTGCTGGTGGGGTCACTGTGTACATACATTACTGATCCTGTACTGATCCCGAGTTACATCCTGTATTATACTCCAGAGCTGCACTCACTATTCTGCTGGTGGGGTCACTGTGTACATACATTACATTACTGATCCTGAATTACATCCTGTATTATACTCCAGCGCTGCACAGGTTGAATCTCCCAGCATTCCCTGCTTGTTCAGTATCTGTATATAGTTTATTCTGATGATATGACATGTCAGCTTTCCCCCAGGCCCTATAGGGTCATGTGATGTAGGGCACTCTAGCTGCCCGGCACTATAGGAGCACAGCTGTTATGGTGTCGCTCTCACCTGTGGGAACAGTGGCCTCTCCTCCCTCTTGAATTTCAGGCAATTTGCTAGAAGTCTTTTCATGGCTTTGGGGCAGTTGTTGGAGACTTTGCTGAGATCAGGACTGAGGTATCCACGGCCGACCATGAAGATAATCTGTGGTAAAGAAATAGCATTATATAGTGATTATGTGACGCCTTACTCTTTCACTATACGCCAAGCGTTCAACCCTTTATATTGGTAATTGTGTTGTACCTTTAAATTCCCATCCCCCATTCATGTCCAAGACAAGAAGCTCCTCCAGCTGTTACTAAACTACAACTTCCTATCTGTCAGGGAATGCTGGGAGTCGTAGTTTTGCAACAACTGGAGAGCCATAGGGGAGAACACTAGGACAATGGAACCATAGGAGGCCGGGAAGATGAACTACAAGTGACAGAAGCATCTGCTCCTCACCTGGTCTCTGTTGTTGATATTTGCATATGGTAATAATCCGGCCATCAGCTCGTACAACACCACCCCATAGGCGTAGACATCGGACTGGAAGCTGTACGGACTGTTCTCCTGCATCCTGATCACTTCTGGGGCCTGGAGAGAAAACACAACAGGGAAATATTATATATATATATATGTGTGATGTATACATGATATACCCCGCTGATTGGGGAACTCACCATCCATAGGATGGAACCACTAGGCTGCTCCACCTGCTGAGATCCGCTCCACCTCGTCTTCACGGTGGCCAACCCAAAATCACCAATCTTTACGGTGAGGCCCTCGTGGAGGAAGATGTCTGAGTGTCCGGTTAAGGAGGAAACATCAATGTCTGGTGGAACTAGTGAGGCCTAAATGATGTCTTCTTGTGTTCCAGGGGGCATCTGTTCAGGACCCTCATCTACTAACCAGAGCGGCTACAAGGATCATCTCTCTGTGGACGACCCAACACATCCACACATTACACAGACTGATCAATGAGATCCATGTAATGCCTTATTTCCCCTGTGGTGGCGCTGGCTGCCACAATCTCACACCGATCACTGGATCTAGAAGGAGGACACCATGTGATCAACTTTCAGAGGACCCTGGTAACACATAGGGATTACCCCTTTAATGGTGTTAGGAGGTTGCCTGCTGGCTGCGTGTTATAGCCGACACCCAATGGTAATGGAGAGAACTCTGGCTGTTTACTCCACTACATGCAGTGCTCAGCAGGGGCGGTGTGTACTAGCAGAGCTGTCACCATACACACCAGTGCTGTACATGCCACCACGTCCACTAGGGGCAGATTAAAAAAAACTTTTTAAATATAAAAAATGTAATTCATCTATTGAAAAAAGTACAAAAATACCCCAATTGTTTGATATAGCTGTGTCTGTAAATGTTAGATTACACTTTATTCTTTCACATGCAGGAAATGCTGCTGGGTGGACGGTCCTGCACAAAATGGGAATACTGCCATATTACTCTTAATGCTGCCCTCTGCTCCTGGAAAACCCCTTTAAGAACAATGTAGGTGACGGTCGTGATGTTAACACACAAGGCAGAAGGATACTGTTGGATTTCAGATCTCTGTGTATGATATTTTTTGCATGGAGGTAGCTAAAAAGAAAAAAAGAAGTGTGAAATGTTATAGACAAATGCACACAATTGGCGTAAATACTCAGTTCCTTAACCCTTTGAGGACCAGGCCCAAAATGACCCAGTGGACCACGCAAATTTTGATCTTAGTGTTTTCGTTTTTCCCTCCTCCCCTTCTAAGAGCTCCAGCACTCTCAGTTTTCTATCTACAAGCCATGTGGGGGCTTATTTGTTACAGGAATAGTTGTACTGTGTAATGGCGTCATTCATTTTACCATAACATGTATGATGGAATCCCAAATATATTATTTATGAAGATATAAATTGGTGAAATCGTAAAAAAGAATGCAATATGGTAACGTTTGGGGGGTTCCTGTGTCTACGTAATGCACTATATGGTAACAGTGACATGATACCATTATTCTATAGGTCAGTACGAACACAACCATATGCAGGTTACACAGATTCTCTAATGTTATATATTTTTTTTAAATGAAATCCTTTTTTTTGGCAATTAATTATAAATAAAATGGGCCTATTGTGACACTTATAACGGTTTTATTTTTTCACCTACGGGGCTGTATGGGGTGTCATTTTTTCCGCCATGATCTCTAGTTTTTATTAATACCATATTTGTGAAGATCGGACGTTTTGATCACTTTTTATTCATTTTTTTATATATAATGTAACATAAAATCGGTAATCCGCGCACTTTTTCCCCTCTTTTCGTGTACGCCGTTTACCGTTCGCAATGACGCTTGTTATATTTTAATAGATCGGACAATTATGCACGCTACGGTATAGTATATGTTTATTTATTTTTATATGATTTATTTATATAATGGGAAAAGGGGGGTGATTTCAACTTTTATTGGGGGAGGGGTTTTGGGGTTGTGTGTTAGTGTTTTTAACTTTTTTTTTTACACATTTGAAGTCCCTTTGGGGGACTTGTACATACAGTACTTTGATTTATACACTGATCATTGCTATGCCATAGGCATAGCATTGATCAGTGTTATTGGCGATCTGCTCATTGAGCCTGCCTGTGCAGGCTAACTGCAGCAGACCGCCGATCGGACCGCACGGAGGAAGGTGAGAGACCTCCGGCGGTCCGTTTTACCGATCGGGACCCCCGCAGTCACACTGCGGGGGTCCCGATCGGTAAGTGACAGGGGACTCCCCCTGTCACTTACACTTAAGGAGTTAATGACACGCGGCAGCGCGATTGCTGCAGCGTGTCATTACCGGTGAGGTCCCGGCTGCTGATTGCAGCCGGCCCCCACCTGCTATGAAGCGCGCTCCGCTCCGGAGCACGCTTCATAGCCGGAGAAACACCCAGGACGTACAGTTACGCCCTAGGTCGTCTGGGGACAGACTTCCATGGCGTAACTATACGCCCTGGGTCGTCTAAGGCAGTGATTTTCAACCAGTGTGCCGCGACACATGGTCGGGTGTGCCGCGGGGAAAGTTCCCCAAACTATGGTGCCCCTGTGAAACAGGAGAAAACAATGGGGGAGAGAAACCTGGGGATGGGGGAGAAACAGGGTGGAGAGAAACATGGGGATGGGGGAGAGAAACAGCGGAGAGAAGCAGGGGGGAGAGAAGTTTGGTGGAGAGAAGCAGGGGGGAGAGAAGTATGGTGGAGAGAAGCATGGGGGAGAGAAGCACAGGAAAAAAGCAGGGGGGAGAAGTATGGTGGAGAGAAGCAGGGGGGAGAAGTATGGTGGAGAGAAGCACAGGAGAGAAGCAGGGGGGAGAAGTATGGTGGAGAGAAGCACAGGAGAGAAGCAGGGGGGAGAAGTATGGTGGAGAGAAGCACAGGAGAGAAGCAGGGGGGGGAAGTATGGTGGAGAGAAGCACAGGAGAGAAGCAGGGGGGAGAAGTATGGTGGAGAGAAGCACAGGAGAGAAGCAGGGGGGAGAAGTATGGTGGAGAGAAGCACAGGAGAGAAGCAGGGGGGAGAAGTATGGTGGAGAGAAGCACAGGAGAGAAGCAGGGGGGAGAAGTATGGTGGAGAGAAGCACAGGAGAGAAGTAGGGGGGAGAAGTAGGGGGGAGAAGTATGGTGGAGAGAAGCAGGGGGGAGAAGTATGGTGGAGAGAAGCAGGGGGGAGAGAAGTATGGTGGAGAGAAGCACAGGAGAGAAGCATGGGGGAGAGAAGCACAGGAAAAAAGCAGGGGGGAGAAGTATGGTGGAGAGAAGCAGGGGGGAGAAGTATGGTGGAGAGAAGTACTGGAGAGAAGCAGGGGGGAGAAGTATGGTGGAGAGAAGCACAGGAGAGAAGTAGGGGGGAGAAGTATGGTGGAGAAGTATGGTGGAGAGAAGCAGGGGGGAGAAGTATGGTGGAGAGAAGCAGGGGGGAGAGAAGTATGGTGGAGAGAAGCACAGGAGAGAAGCATGGGGGAGAGAAGCACAGGAAAAAAGCAGGGGGAGAAGTATGGTGGAGAGAAGCAGGGGGGAGAAGTATGGTGGAGAGAAGTACTGGAGAGAAGCAGGGGGGAGAAGTATGGTGGAGAGAAGCAGGGGGGAGAAGTATGGTGGAGAGAAGCAGGGGGGAGAGAAGTATGGTGGAGAGAAGCACAGGAGAGAAGCATGGGGGAGAGAAGCACAGGAAAAAAGCAGGGGGGAGAAGTATGGTGGAGAGAAGCAGGGGGGAGAAGTATGGTGGAGAGAAGCACTGGAGAGAAGCAGGGGGGAGAAGTATGGTGGAGAGAAGCACAGGAGAGAAGCAGGGGGGAGAAGTATGGTGGAGAGAAGCACAGGAGAGAAGCAGGGGGGAGAAGTATGGTGGAGAGAAGCACAGGAGAGAAGTAGGGGGGAGAAGTATGGTGGAGAGAAGCACATGAGAGAAGTAGGGGGGAGAAGTATGGTGGAGAGAAGTAGGGGGGAGAAGTATGGTGGAGAGAAGCACAGGAGAGAAGTATGGTGGAGAGAAGCACGGGGGAGAAGTAGGGGGGAGAAGTATGGTGGAGAGAAGCACAGGAGAGAAGTAGGGGGGAGAAGTATGGTGGAGAGAAGTAGGGGGGAGAAGTATGGTGGAGAGAAGCACGGGGGAGAAGTATGGTGGAGAGAAGCACAGGAGAGAAGTATGGTGGAGAGAAGCACGGGGGAGAAGTATGGTGGAGAGAAGCACAGGGGGGGGGGGGAGAAGAAAACAGGCCCAGGTTTCACACTGAGTGAGTATAAATACATTTAGAATCTATATTATTAACTATATGTATAATATGTACTGTTTTAGTGTCATTTTGTGCCATTTTGGTTGGTGGTGTGCACCGGGATTGTTTAAGTATGAAAAGTGTGCTGCGGCTAAAAAAAAAGGTTGAAAATCACTGGTCTAAGGGTTAAAGGGCAACAGTGGAGAAGGTGATAACACCGAGGGCTTGTGTACTGCAGGCACGATTAATAACCCCACTAATAACCCCACCATGCGAGTGACATACAGAAAAAGCAGCAACTATAGAGATGGATACAAATTGCAGAATCCTTAAGCTTGAAATTTCCTAAAATCTGCAGTACTTAAAACCAGTCAGCAGATGGCGCTGCAGCTCCTAGGATCACTCCCCCTTTCTTCCATGCATTGAGAAGGTCACATCTGGTAGCCTAATGGTGCGTTTACACACAGAGATTTATCTGACAGATTTTTGAAGCCAAAGCCAGGAACAGACTATAAACAGAACAGGTCATAAAGGAAAACCTGGGATTTCTCCTCTTTTCAAATCCATTCCTGGCTTTGGCTTCAATAATCCGTCAGATAAATCTTTCTGTGTACACGCACCCTAAATCTTTAAGGGGGGGGGCATTCTGAACTTATCAGCCAGGTGGCCCCATACAGAACCTCATTACTTACTCCATCCCCTGCGCGGTTTGTCGTGCGATGTCAATCAGCTGGAAAACATCAAACCGAGTCTCGATGACGTGTAAATGGCGGTACAGGCTGCTCCCCTCACACCACTGAGTGATTATTGCAAAGTTGGGTTTCGTCATGAAGCCCATGAAGAGTAAGATGTTGACGTGACGCGTTTTCCTGTATGGGGGGAGGGGAGTTGTTAGTCATGTACATGGACATTGTAGCTGAGGAGTCTCCTGCCTCGGGCCTCACCTGAGGACCTGCATCTCGTTCTTGAAGGCCTGGATTTGTTCTGCGGTGGGATTGGTCACTTTGAGGATCTTGACGGCTACATCGCCATGCCACTTGCCTCTATACACTGTGCCAAAGGATCCTGTGCCGATGCGTTTCAGGATCACCACCTCGCTGGAGTTAACCTCCCAGTAGTAGCTGGAGTCCCGGTAGCCCAGTTGTTTCTAGGTAGGAATGGATGGAACCAGGGTCATGATGGGCGAAGTCCTGATACACTGCACTAGCTGCCCCCTCACCGCTACATGCCCTAGGTTATGACCAGGTGCTAACTAAAGGTTAGGGGGCCACATGTAATTCTATAGGTTTTACCAGCTATCTCCAAACTTTGGTTTCCCAGCTGTAACAAAACTACAACGGTCACATCACATAGCTATGCTGGGAGTTGTAGTTCTACAACAGCTGGAGACCACTGGGTTATACCATTCCGACTGATCGTGGGGATGTGGCCCCCATATATGAAGCAGCTGACTCTAGGTTTCCTATGAGACATCTGTCACTCACCACTTTCTTCTTATCATCAGAAGACGAGGTCCTTCTGTCTCTCGGAGCCTCCACAGGCGACTTTGCTGGTGGGGACTTACTGCCGACAGGGGTGACGCTTTTGGGGTTTCCATCTTTGGCTGAAAACACAAGGTGTAATGTTACTCATAGGCGCTGGATGGAAATGCTGGGACGAGTAGTTCAGCACATGTAGTAGTAGGATGTAGATCACTCACGAGAGATGGCGGCGTTCCTCAATGCCTCCTGGGAAAGAAGGAGAAGAAAGACGTTAGAAAGGATGATCAGAGGATACATGAGGGAGGGGTCTGCTCCTTGTACCTCCCCTATGAGCATCATAATAGGGTTATAAGATATCACCTCCGTCTCCGAAGCTCAAGAAATAGATGGATCACAGGAGGAGGAGGAGGAGGACAATGATGTCTGAAAATGGATGTATATGGCTAATGGTGTCAGTGACTGGCTAGTAGCCCCCTGGCTATTACTCAGGTCCCCCTTACAGGATACAAAGGACAGTGTACTACCCCCCCGGCTGTGGCTAGGAAACCCCATGGCATAAAAGCCAATATGGCGCTTCTGTTATCCTCTTCCTGTCCTGCAGAATACTATTACGTAATGGCAGCTATAACATTAGATGCTGGAATAGTACTCAGCAGGGGGAGCAAGGACGCAGGAGCTGAGCCCCCACCATTACACAGCCCATGATACCTGGCTCTAATGGCTGGGACTGGAGACCACTCTGATCCTGGGGGTGTAACACCTTACATGCCACAGTCCACACAGACCAAGACGTTAAAGGGACACTCCGGAGACTCAAGGCTTTTTATTCTGCTTATACATTGGGCCAAAAAAGACACATTACTATGTCATATCACCTCAATAAATTAGATGTATACTTCTTTCTTTATATATCCGCTTCTGCTGATTGGCGGCCCGTCCGCTACCATCAATGTTCATGTCAGGGACTGTAGTCATTTCTCTCATGTAAATCTAGTTTGGATTCGGCGCCAGTATAGGCTTCAGATCCCGCCACATAGAACATGAGAGGAGCTTCCTGCTGTGTCTCCATAGCCGAGACTGAATGTAATGGGAGCTATGGATGCGGGAAGCTTGTCACTACAGCGCCAAATTCAAGACACATTCACATTAGAAAAATAATGGAAGAAATAGAAATCTCTGCCCGATTACAAACCGGCCTGGTCTATAAGGGGTTAAAGGAGCCGACACAGCAGAGCTGGTAGGATTCTCATTTGTTGGTAGGAGTCACAGGAAAGTGCAGGGAGGCTACGTCCACTAGGCGGCACTAGACCAGGGGCAGGGAACCTTGGCTCTGCAGCTGCTGAAAAACTACAACTCCTATCATGCCTGGAAAGCCAAAGCTTTAGCTGTCCAGGCATGATGGAAGTTGTAGTTCTGCAACAGCTATAGAGCCAGGGTTCTCTTCCCTGCCCTAGAGCGCCAGATTTATTTATTCCAGAGATCTGATTGGCATAACCTTTTCCCAGGAAGCATTGCACATCCTGGTGGTCTCCACAAGGAGAAACACAACCCCCTATCCAGGAGTCATAGGGACGAGAAGCCTGAAAGACGCTAATATCCTGCAACTTAGAGGGAGCATGCTGGTGATTTTAGTACACTAGGACCCAGGACGGTAACCTCACCCCTGATACAGACCATCAGTATAGACGACATTATGTACATAATCACCATGAAACCCCCTCAGTCATTTGTCATCACTGAGGGGACCAAGCACACAACCTGCAGCGGCCACTACAGGAGAATGGTGGTATTACATGGTATTAGGTGCAAACCCCCATAATGCACCAGCATCCTCTATGCATAACGTGGAGCCTATATCACCTAGTCTATATTCCACCTATGTATTAATCATTAACTATGTCAATGTTCCTTAGCCTGTGGATAGTCTAAAACTCCCATTAGCCTTAAGCTGTCAAGGCATGATGGGAGTTGTAGTTCTGTAATGATGGGGCAGTCAGGCTGGGGAACACTGATGTGAGGCATATATAGTAATAGCATAGCCACTCTCTTCCTGACAGGGTACCTCAATAATGCTGTTATCCACGGGACCAGTGGTGCTGTCAATATGAACGTTGGGGGTGGAGGTGGAGCGATGCCGTTGCAGGGGTTGCCCCTCGCTGGGGAATGAAAAGGAAGGAGCTCCAGGGGGCTGTGTCCGGGGGCTGCTGGAGGGAGAGATGGAATGGGGTGGGAACCAGGGACATCAACAGAGAATGGCACAGACATGAAGAGGACGTCATGGAGGTGTCGTTACCTGGATGGCTGGGGGGTGTAGGGTTCATGGATAATGCCAGGGGAAGGATCGGGATACGGTGGATAATCCTGATAACCGATAACTGATCTAAAGAACGACAAGCAAACGAGAAGCATTAGACGGGTGGAGAACGAGATCTGAACCCTGAGCGGCTGTATGTCTGACCTGTTCTGTATAATCACTTTATAGCAGGGATAGGGAGCCTTCATTCCCCCCCCCCCAGCAATTTCCATCATGTCTGGCCCTCCAGCTTTAGCATAATGGGAATTGTAGTTTTGCAACAGCCGGAGGGTTGAAGGTTCCCCATTCCTGCTTTATAGCAATCAGTGCTTCGTTTTTCTGATACAAAGTTCCGAACCCCCATGCACAGACAATATACCAGCAGCCACCTCTATGGGGAGCTCACCTCATATGGATGGACTGATAATAACTGCATACATTGTGAGCTCCCCCTAGAGGCTCTCGCTATTATTACAAGCCCTGCACAATGATCAGGACGGGTTTTTAGCCAAGATTCTGGTGTGGCTATAAAATAGATGTAATGTAATGACTCCATCAGCCACCCTTCATACATTAGGAAAATTTCTGGACCCATGTTGGAGTAGGAAAATAGGTCAGGGAATGACAGAACACATCCTACAACCGCCTGGAAATCCGGCACAGATGCCCCATAGAACGCTATAGGGGGAACCAGAATGTCAGACAGTTTTGGATGTGCACCCAGAAGCTGCATAGAATTTTAGATGCATCTATTGCCAGAAAGGCCAACACCCGGGCAGGTGCCGCTGGGTGCCAGCACTGTTCCTCTAACTGTATGAGCTCAGGATTGCATACAGTTAAAGGGGTAATTCAGCAAAAAAATAAAATAATATTCTTTTAAATCAACCGGTGCCAGTACTTATCAGCTGCTGTATGTCTTGCAGGAAGTGATGTATTCTTTCCAGTTTACACAGTGCTCTCTGCTGCCACCTCTGTCCGTGTCAGGAACTGTCCAGAGCAGGAGAGGTTTTCTATGGGGATTTACTGCTGCTCTGGACTGTTCCTGACCTCCGGACAGAGGTGGCAGCAGAAAGCACTGTGTCAGACAGAGAGTACACCACTTACTGCAGGACATACAGCAGCTAATAAGTACTGTAGGACTTAAGAATTTTGTTTATAGAAAAAAATTACAAGTCTCTGGCAACAGTTGATTTGAAAGAATTTTTTTTTTGGATGAACTACACCTTTAAATGCAGCAATGTGTTTGACAGGAGTGGGAGCCATTGACTCCTAGCACTGTCAATCACTCTTCTGGCTGGAGGCAGCATTATGCCTCTGGCCATAAAGACCACTCGCTACCCACCTCCCCCTCCCCGTGACGTCATTTGTGCGTTGGTAAAGCTGGAAGACAAAGAAGCTGGACAGGAGCAATGCTGCAGCAGGTGAGTATAGTTTTTACGGTCAGGAAGCACTGATAGTTCCCCGCAGCCTCCAGAACGGCTTCCCGTCAGTGTTTCCCAACCATATAAACTGCCACAGATGGTTTCGGTTCACATATCTAGGTATCGAATGTGACGGCGAGTGGTGAGAACTCTAAGAAAGCTTCATCCTGGAGGTGGTTATGGGGGCCGGGGGCACTTACTTGGGCAGCTTGGTTATGTCCACACAGGCGGTGGGCACCTTACTGCTGCAGTGCTGGTGAAACTTGTAGCCGCAGGTCTGACAGCGGAAACCGTGAAACAGGAACTTTAGGCAGAAGTCGCAGAACGCCAGGTTAAAGTGGGTCTTCCGCACCTGCAGCAAATGATTGTTGGAAGATGAATAAGACTA